>NW_020890491.1:0-1659 GCF_003945725.1 Corapipo altera
TAAATGTGAATAGTTCTTACCTGTTTTCTGTGTTCTGTTTCTGTGAACACAATGTGCTCATCATCACTTTTGTCACTGTAACTCTCTGCTGCTTCAATGGGAACACAGGTACTGTGACTGCTGGAAAGATCTTCATATTTCCTTGATATTGAGGAATGCTCTTCATTATGGTAATACTCTGTGCCAAAGCAATTGTTGTCTATGTATTTTCCAACATCTGTCATGGCATAATTATTATCCTCTATGTTTTTGCCAGAAATTTCTTCGGAAGTCTTCTTTTTGTCTGCTTTTCTGAGGCTTCCTTTCATTTTTCTACCACAAGGATCCAGAATTCTGTCTTTCAAAGACTTCAGGCCCTGGTGAATCTGTGCAAGGGTAATCTGACATTTAGTCCTTTCTCCAGATTCCTCTTGTCCTCTTGAGCTGTCAGTATCCAACAAATTCAGCAGCAGGGCAACGAACAAGTTGAGCACCTTGAAATAATTAAAGTAAGTTGGAGACACCACTGCTAACAGAAAAGTCACTTCAGAAAACCTCAGTCTTGCTTTCATCAACCACTGCCATGAAATTATTTACTTTTGTATTGCAATATTGTTATAGTACGATCTGGCCCCTTCTGGAAGGAATGGCAGGAGAGAAAGGAAGGAAGTGAGGGTTTGGGTATATCAAATATATTTTCACCTGCTCTGATGTCCATAATGTATGAGGAGATAGATATGTTGAAAAACAGCAAAGATGAATTTTAATAACACCACCATTCAAAAGGTTCTGGTATAGACCAATAAACCAAGCAGATGAAAAAGATTTTGTCTTCCAGTACATTTACATTCCATCTACTATATGTCATACAAACCAGAAAATCTGGGTGTGGTAAACTCTTGATAATAGAAGGACAAGTTGATAAGCATTAAAAGCACTGAACAGTTTGGTTATTGGATCCTACCAACACAAAAGATGAAGACATCAGACACCACATTATCAGAAGCACTGCACTTCTATACTGCAGGTAGAGGGAATATTTTTGTATTGCCTCTACCTCTTCTGTGAGAAAGAGAAAGACAGGGAAGAAGTAAAAAAAAAAAAGAAAGATAGAAAAAAAACATGTCAAGTGACATCCAGAAAAGAGAATAGTGTGAATACTCTTGAAATGATAAAGTTTGCCTCTGAAAAACTCAGTTGCCAGTGTAACTGGATGCATTCAGTAGGGACTGAGAATCAGCTTAAAACTCACCACCAGGTTTCCTATCACCAGGACTAGCAAGAAAATGGCAATACATTTCTGTTTTCCAGCCACTTCCATACATTCCCACATCATTTCAATCCATTCTCCACATAAGATTCGGAATACAATCAGGACTGAATGATAGAAATCCTTCATATGCCAGCGTAACTCCCCATTGGTGCTTATTTTTTGGAATTTTGTTTCATAATCACTGCCCAGAAGCTGCATTCCTAGTACAGTAAAAATAACTACAGTGATACACAAAACCAGAGTGAGGTTAGTCACAGCACTAGATGAGTTCAGAATTATTTTCATAAGAGTATTTAAGGTTGGCCAATACTTTGCCAATTTGAAGATCCTGATCTGTAAAATAAAACACAAGAAAAAAAGGTAAGGTCAAACACAGCCCAGACAGCACAGCCCACATAAAAACCAGA
>NW_020890492.1:0-1658 GCF_003945725.1 Corapipo altera
GTGCCGCCCTGTCTATCGCTGCTGCCGTCTGCCCCCTGTTCCTGATCCGACATCGAACTACGAGAACAGCCAGAGAGACTCAAAGAGCCGAGTGCAGCTGCAAGAAAAGTTTTGCAGACATCTGTGGCAGTAGAGAAGTTAAAGCGACAAACCCCCTCTTGCCAGCTCCCTGTACCCCCATGCAGGCAGGTTCCCCCAAGCCCCTTTCTGTCGCTTCCACCACCTCCTCAAACTCTATTTCAGGGAGGAGGGTGGGACCGTGCTGTAAATCTGCTGTTTGAAAGATCAGGGGCTGGCGAAAGTGAAAAGTCTGGAGTAGAGATAGAAAGAGATTCTGTGAGATGCTATAATAAAAACTTTAGTTTTTAACTACTAACACATTCCCAGTTATAACAGATGCGGGAGACAATAGAAGTTATTATGCATTAAATTAGAAGATGCTAAAAGAAGCTACATCTATAATTATTCAGTATGGGTTGAGATCAGGTTATACTACATTTGTGTTACAGCATTTTAACAATAAGTATTATCTTCAATAATAAGGACCTTTCTTTTTTTTCTTAGCTCTTTAAACTTTATATGAGATTCTAGTAGCAAGAATGCTTGTATAAACTGGAAACACTGAAGTCTGTAAGAGTCTGTACTGTTCCTTGCACTGCAGTATTTTAAGTTTTTTTAGTTTGTAATGATCTTTAACTATTTGAGAAAGCTTTGAAGTTCTTGGACCCCTAGAAGAAATATTAGAGCTTAGTTTTTATGCTCCTTGTCAGTTTTCTAGTTTAATATCAAAGACCTGATCTAATTTTTATTTCTTCTCTTTTTGCTGCATATATAATTTAGCTTTCTTAGGACCTTGTTATGGCTCAGATGAAACTTGAGTTGCAGCACTATTGATTGAGAGAGTTTAAACAAAAAAAATGTTCCTTGAATGCTTACCTTGTTTGTATGCTCATTTGAGCTAAGAAAACTAGAAAAGGATTTTCTGAATTTAGGCAGATGAAACATTTTATAAGAAAAGCAAATGCTGTTGCAGCCCAGAGCAAATGTTACCGAGTATGACTGATGCAAAATATGTCCTTTTTCAATGAGAAGGAGTAGAAGTTATAGACCCACTTTTTTATACTTTCCAGGCCAAGCCTTTGTAAGAAATCCAACTTTTTGGTGCAAAATACATTTCTTTTGCAAATCGCATTTAACTGTAAGCCTAAATGATCTATAAAACTCTTTTCTTTTTACCCATGTATTTTATTTTGTACTTATTACCTATCTGTACTTTTCAGCTGAAACAACTTTTCTAACACAGCTGTGAGTTGTAATCAGAAAAGCAATACAAGCAGCACATGATGATAAGACAGCTCCATCTTTTACTACAGTATGACAGGAGCTAACAGAACCATTTGGGAAATTTATCGGTTGCATCATGTAATTAATACCCATCCTGACCCAGATGAGAATATGAAAGTAGAATTTTTGAACATGTTAACCTATAATTTTATCAGAATTGTTAGAAGATGTAGGTAGTATTAGCATACTCTGTTATGAAATAGAACTGTTACAGATTTTTGTTATTAGCACAAAGGTATTAAGTAATTCTTAACACACTTTTGCAAAGCAAAAAGGGGGAAAGAAGGATATCAGTTCTCCTCTATTGACCTGCA
>NW_020890493.1:0-1658 GCF_003945725.1 Corapipo altera
TGCAGGTCAATAGAGGAGAACTGATATCCTTCTTTCCCCCTTTTTGCTTTGCAAAAGTGTGTTAAGAATTACTTAATACCTTTGTGCTAATAACAAAAATCTGTAACAGTTCTATTTCATAACAGAGTATGCTAATACTACCTACATCTTCTAACAATTCTGATAAAATTATAGGTTAACATGTTCAAAAATTCTACTTTCATATTCTCATCTGGGTCAGGATGGGTATTAATTACATGATGCAACCGATAAATTTCCCAAATGGTTCTGTTAGCTCCTGTCATACTGTAGTAAAAGATGGAGCTGTCTTATCATCATGTGCTGCTTGTATTGCTTTTCTGATTACAACTCACAGCTGTGTTAGAAAAGTTGTTTCAGCTGAAAAGTACAGATAGGTAATAAGTACAAAATAAAATACATGGGTAAAAAGAAAAGAGTTTTATAGATCATTTAGGCTTACAGTTAAATGCGATTTGCAAAAGAAATGTATTTTGCACCAAAAAGTTGGATTTCTTACAAAGGCTTGGCCTGGAAAGTATAAAAAAGTGGGTCTATAACTTCTACTCCTTCTCATTGAAAAAGGACATATTTTGCATCAGTCATACTCGGTAACATTTGCTCTGGGCTGCAACAGCATTTGCTTTTCTTATAAAATGTTTCATCTGCCTAAATTCAGAAAATCCTTTTCTAGTTTTCTTAGCTCAAATGAGCATACAAACAAGGTAAGCATTCAGGGAACATTTTTTTTGTTTAAACTCTCTCAATCAATAGTGCTGCAACTTAAGTTTCATCTGAGCCATAACAAGGTCCTAAGAAAGCTAAATTATATATGCAGCAAAAAGAGAAGAAATAAAAATTAGATCAGGTCTTTGATATTAAACTAGAAAATTGACAAGGAGCATAAAAACTAAGCTCTAATATTTCTTCTAGGGGTCCAAGAACTTCAAAGCTTTCTCAAATAGTTAAAGATCATTACAAACTAAAAAAACTTAAAATACTGCAGTGCAAGGAACAGTACAGACTCTTACAGACTTCAGTGTTTCCAGTTTATACAAGCATTCTTGCTACTAGAATCTCAGATAAAGTTTAAAGAGCTAAGAAAAAAAAGAAAGGTCCTTATTATTGAAGATAATACTTATTGTTAAAATGCTGTAACACAAATGTAGTATAACCTGATCTCAACCCATACTGAATAATTATAGATTTAGCTTCTTTTAGCATCTTCTAATTTAATGCATAATAACTTCTATTGTCTCCCACATCTGTTATAACTGGGAATGTGTTAGTAGTTAAAAACTAAAGTTTTTATTATAGCATCTCACAGAATCTCTTTCTATCTCTACTCCAGACTTTTCACTTTCGCCAGCCCCTGATCTTTCAAACAGCAGATTTACAGCACGGTCCCACCCTCCTCCCTGAAATAGAGTTTGAGGAGGTGGTGGAAGCGACAGAAAGGGGCTTGGGGGAACCTGCCTGCATGGGGGTACAGGGAGCTGGCAAGAGGGGGTTTGTCGCTTTAACTTCTCTACTGCCACAGATGTCTGCAAAACTTTTCTTGCAGCTGCACTCGGCTCTTTGAGTCTCTCTGGCTGTTCTCGTAGTTCGATGTCGGATCAGGAACAGGGGGCAGACGGCAGCAGCGATAGACAGGGCGGCAC
>NW_020890494.1:0-1658 GCF_003945725.1 Corapipo altera
ACTCTGTGCCAGTGTGCCCGCGGGTCCCCAGCTTTGTGCCCGGTGCCGCCCCAGGGTGAGCCAGGGGTGGTGGCAGCACCGGGGGCAGGTGACGCCCAGCGCCTTCCTAAAAAAAAAAAAGCCTTTATTGCCCTAGAAAAGCCCCGCAGCCCCCGCGGCTGGGGACAGGCACCGCGACCGGGGGGGGGGGGGGCACGGGGAAGGTGCAAAGGAGGGGTTCACCCAGTGCCAGCCCCCCAACGTGCCCCCGCGTGCCCCCCAGTCCCAGCCGTGCCCCCGCGTCAGTCCCAGCCGTTCTCCTTCACCATGTGCGACATCTCGATGATGAACTTCCCCTCCTTGTACTTCTGGCTGCTCTCGAAAGCCTGTTCCTGGGGAAAGGGGCAGGGGGGCCGTGTCAGCCTCCCGCACCCCGACGGGGGCACCCGGGGTGCTGCCTTCCCCCAGGGCTCGGGGGTGTCCGCAGCGAAGGTTTGGGGTGGCCAGGGGGTGCCCATTTGGGGTACCCAGAAAAGGGGTTTGGGGTGTCTGGAGCAGCACCCACAGGGTGGGTTTGGGGTGCCCAGGGGTGTCCAGGGCAGAGGTTGGGGATCCCCAATGGAGAGGTTGCAATGCCCGCAGGGGATGGCGGTGCCAGCGCAGGGGCACTCACGTATTTCCAGCCCAGCGTGGTCTTGCAGCTCTGGCAGAAGATGTCGGCCACCGAGTGCAGCCCCGTCAGCAGCAGGCGCTGCTCAGCCGGGCCGCAGCCCACGTTCACCCTGCGCCGAGAGCGGGGTGTCCCACGGGCACGGCAGCCAGCCCGGGGCCCCCCGGGGACCCCCCCCTGCCCCGCCACCGTCCCTGGGGTCCGCCAGTACTCACACGGAGTTGAACAGGTAGGCACGGCCATGGCTGCCCTGGAAGGACTGGGGGGACACGGCCAGAGTCACTGGTCAGCCCCTCACCTCTCCCGGCCCCCCTCCCTGCACGTCCCCTGCGCCCCCCCGCGTGCCCCCACCCTGCTGCACTGCCACCCTGCCAGCCCCGGGGACACAGTGGGGGGACACCTGCCCCCCTGGGGACACTGAGGGGGGGAGACAGTCCCCTCCACGGGAGCACCACGGGGGACACCTGCCACCCCCAGGGCACCGTGTGGGGCGAGGCTTCCCGCCCTGGGGCAACGCTGGCCACCGTGGGAATGTCCTGGGGACACCAGAGAGGGACACCTGCCATGCCAAGGGCACCATGGGGGGTGGACACTGGTTGTCTCAGTGCCACCTCGGGGAGAGGCTCAACACCCCGGGGACACGGTGGGGGTGACACTCGCTGTCCCAACACCCCCCCGGGGACACGGTGGGGGTGACACTCGCTGGCCCAACACACCCCCCCCGGGGACACGATGGGGGGCACCGGCTGTCCCAGTGCCACCTTGGGGAGAGGCTCAACACCCCGGGGACACGGTGGGGGTGACACCCGCTGTCCTGCCCCCCCCCCCGGGGGACACCGCAGGATGTCCCGCAGGAGGACAGTCCCCACCCCGGCGGTGGCACCTTGGAGATGAGCTCCTCGTGGCGGGCCAGGTGCGCCCGGCAGTGCACGCAGCTGTAGGTGCGGTGGGAGCGCGGCAGGTAACTGCGGAAGGTGCGGGGGGGCAGGCGGGCGGCGGGGGGCAGGCG
>NW_020890495.1:0-1658 GCF_003945725.1 Corapipo altera
GGAAGAGAGGTTCATTTCAGCCTTTGTCTGAGAGCTGCACAGTGTGCAATGATCTGCAGAAATCACTGGTGCCAGTCCCATGGGGCTTCTTCCCAGCCCAGGACAGCAGAGGCACCAACAGGGCCTGTCTTGTTTTCCTTCCCTATCAGAGGCTTCCTGGGGGCAGGTTGAAAACACACCAGAGATGATGTTGTGTGCTGCCACCCAATTTCGAGGGGTTCTGCAGGAAGAGAGCTACAGGGTTATCAATTCAGGGGAGTAAGAAGGATCTCAAGGGGGTCTGGACACCTGTGCTGGGTAGAAAACCTCTCCCCTCCACTGCCAGATCTCCAGCCCCTGCTGCTCCTTCTCCTCCCTGCATGACAAGTGTTATTCCAAGCCTGCAGGCAAGCTGGGAATATGCAAACATGCACACCCTGCATTAACATTAACAGCAATGTTTAACTCACATTCTAGAGGCTAATTGGCTAAAATTCAAAGGTGACACAGAGAGAGCAGCCCTCGAACGAAGCATCAGACGTGCAGGGGTTGTTCCAACTTGCCCACGTTCCCTGCTCTCCACTACCCTGAGAGGGCAGAGCCAGCCTGGCAAACTGGGCACCCAGGGTGGCAAAACCCACAGCCCAGGCTGAAGGGCTTTAAGGGCAGGAAAATGGGGCTCTTATCAAGATGTATGTGAGCAGCTGTCCCCAGAATTCCAGAATTGTTAGGGCTGGAAGGGGTCCCTGGAGATCACCCAGTCCCTCCCCCTGCCCAAGCAGGGTCACCTGGAGCAGGGGACACAGGGACACGTTCAGGTGGGTTTGGGATGTCTCCAGATAGGGAGACCCCACACCCTCCCCAGGCAGCTGTTCCAGGCTCTGCCACCTCCATGGAAAGTTCTTCCTCCTGCTGAGGTGGAACTTGTGTTTTAATTTCTGGCCACTGCTCCTCATCCTCTCGCTGGGCACCACTGGGCAGAGTCTGGCACCGTGCCCAGTTAGACCAAGGCTCCAGGTTTCTATCCAGAAACTGGATCCCTCCCCAAAAGCAGGATGTAGCAATTGGTGTCACAGCTTGTCCTTGACCTCTTCCTTCGTGCCCAGCTCCTGCATTCATGGTGTGATGTGAGACTCTGCTCTTTTCACAGGGATTACAATGGGCTCCAGCCCCCCTGGTGAAAAGAACACTTCAAACCTGATATTTCTGGCTCAATATTAAAAAAACCACCAAAACATTAAAAAAGCCATTAAAAAAAAGCTGCCCACTGGCATTCTTCAGCCAGATGTTGAAGTCAGTGTTATACTGAAATAATTTCATGATCCTTTACATTTCTGATCTGAGTGAAAAAGTACTGTACTAACCCCTCTAGGGATATGACCAATAAAATAGTATTTGAACTGTGGACTCTCAGTCACTAAAATTTCTTTATAACAAATGAACTGTTTTAATTTAAGTAGTTGCACTTCATTTTACCCCCTAATTTTCATACATTTCCCAAACCCATGAGTTGTGGCCCCAGTTGTGCCACATGGAGCCCTCCAGCTCCTCTCTCAGGAGTCAGAATGAGAGCAAGAGTTGCAAGAGCCACTCAAGGTGTGGTTGAGGGGAAAGGCAGAAGGAGGAGGGTGCAAAGGGGTGCCTTGGTCACTCTGGCCCCTGTTTTCCCAAGGGAAAGG
>NW_020890496.1:0-358 GCF_003945725.1 Corapipo altera
CCTCCACCCTGCACGGACCTGCAGCCACAGCGCGTTTGGGGGGGGGGGTAGGAAGGATGTGTGAAGGGGAAAAAAAATCGGATAATAACGTAAAACATAAAGGAAAGGTGATAAATCCCCGTCGGCGTTTTATTGTCCGAGTCCTCCCCCCCCCGCGCCCCCCGCACTCCCTCCGCAAAACAACCGCATTTCCTGGGGCCCCCCGGGAGCTGGGGGGGGATCCAGGTGGATTGGGATCGGGGAAGGGGGGGGATCCAGGTGGATTGGGATCGGGGAAGGGGGGGGATCCAGGTGGATTGGGATCGGGGAAAGGGGGGATCCAGGTGGATTGGGATCGGGGAAGGGGGGGGATCCAGGT
>NW_020890496.1:458-1657 GCF_003945725.1 Corapipo altera
GGGAAGGGGGGGATCCAGGTGGATTGGGATCGGGGAAGGGGGGGGATACAGGTGGATTGGGATCGGGGAAGGGGGGTATCCAAGCACGAGGGTGTGTTATGATCATGTAAAAACCCCACCTGGAGGGTCAGAGAGGGATGGGGGGGAAGAATCCAGGGTGGGATTGAAACTGGGGGGTGCTGTGGGAATTAATGATGGGGGAAACGACCCTGGTGCCCTGGGGTGGGGTGGGGGTCCCACACACCAGAGCCCCGGGATAATACTGGGGATGGATGGAGGGGGAGGAACCCAGAAAAGGTTGGAATGAGGGGAGAAGGATCCAGGGTGGGATTGAAGGTGGGGGGTGCTGGGGGAATCAGTGATGGAGGAAAGGACTCAGGGGGTCCTGGGGGGTCACACATCCCCAGATAATATGGAGGATGGTGGGGGAGGAACCCAGACAGGGTTGGAATGAGGAGGAAGGATCCAGGGTGGGATTGAAGGTGGGGGGTGCTGGGGGAATCAGTGATGGAGGAAAGGACCCACGGGGTCCTGGGGGGTCACACACCCCCAGGTAATATTGGGGATGGCTGGGGAGGAACCCAGGAAAGGCTGGAATGAGAAGGAAGGATCCAGGGTGGGATTGAAGGTGGGAGAATTAATGATGGGGGAAAGGACCAAGGGGGTCCCTGGGGGTCACACACACACAGATAATATTGGGGATGGGGGGAGGAAGGAACACAGGGTTGGAATGGGAGGGAAGGATCCAGGGTGGGACTGAAGGTGGGAGGTGCTGGGGGAATTAATGATGGGGGAAAGGATGCAGGTGTCCTGAGGGGGTCACACCCCCCCAGGTAATATGGGGGATGTTTGAGCAGGAACCCAGACGGGGTTGGAATGAGGAAGAAGGATCCAGGGTAGGATTGAAGGTGGGGGGTGCTGGGAGAATTAATGATGGGGAGAAGGACCAA
The DNA here is from genome assembly GCF_003945725.1 of Corapipo altera. Taxonomy (NCBI): domain Eukaryota; kingdom Metazoa; phylum Chordata; class Aves; order Passeriformes; family Pipridae; genus Corapipo; species Corapipo altera. Next base: position 1,409 of record NW_020890496.1, read on the forward strand.
GGGGGTCCCTGGAGGTCACACATCCCCAGGTAATATTGGGGATGGGTGGGGGGAAAGGAACACAGGGTTGGAATGGGAGGGAAGGATCCAGGGTGGGATTGAAGGTGGGGGGTGCTGGGAGAATTAGTGATGGGGGAAAGGACCAAGGGGGTCCTGGGGGGGTCACACATCCCCAGGTAATATGGGGGATGGTTGGGAAGGAACCCAGGAAACGAGGAGGAAGGATCCAGGGTGGGATTGAAGGTGGGA
>NW_020890497.1:0-1657 GCF_003945725.1 Corapipo altera
GTCATTTTTGGGGATATTTGGGAGAACTTGTGGTCATTTTTTAGGGAGTTATTTGGGAGTTTGTAGTCATTTTTTTGGGAGATTTGGGTGAGTTTGTGGTCAATTTTTGGGGAGGTTTGGGTGAGTTTGTGGTCATTTTTTGCGGAGATTTGGGTGAGTTTGTGGTCAGTTTTGAGGGAGTTATTTGTGAGTTTTGGTCAATTTTTTGGGGAGATTTATGTGAGTTTGTGGTCATTTTCTGGGGAGATTTAGGTGTGTTTGTGGTCAGTTTTTGGGGAGATTTGGATGAGTTAGTGGTCAGTTTTTCGGGATTTATTTGTGAATTTTTGGTCAATTTTTGGGGAGACTTATGTGAGTTTGTGGTCATTTTGTAGGGATATTCGGGTGAGTTTGTGGTCAGTTTTTAGGGAGTTATTTGTGAGTTATAGTTCATTTTTTGGGGAGATTTAGGTAAGTTTGTGATCGTTTTTTGTGGAGATTAGTTTGAGTTTGTGGTCAATTTTTGGGGGAATTGGGTGAGTTTGTGGTCATTTTTTTGGGAGATTTGTTTTATTTTGTGGTCATTTTTTTTGGGGGATTTGGGTAAGTTTTTGGTCATTTTTTGGGAAGATTTGGGTCAGTTTGTGGTCAGTTTTTAGAGAGTTATTTGTGACTTTGTGATCATTTTTTGGGGAGATTTGGGTGAGTTTCTGGTCATTTTTTGGAGAGGTTTTTGGGAGTTTCTTGTGATTTTTTGGAGAGATTTGCGTGAGTTTGTGGTCAGTTTTTAGAGACTCATTTGTGAGTTTTGGTTCATTTTTTGGGGAGATTTATGTGAGTTTTTGGTCATTTTTTGGGGAGATTTAGGTGTGTTTCTGGTCATTTTCGGGGTAGATTTGTGTGAGTTTGTGGTCATTTTTTAAGGAGTTATTTCTGAGTTTTGGTTCATTTCTTGGGGAGGTTAATTTGAGTTTGTGGTCATTTTTTGGGGAGATTTGGGTGAGTTTGTGTCCATTTCTTGGGGAGATTAGTTTGAGTTTGTGGTCATTTTTTGGGGAGATTTGGGTGAGTTTGTGGTCAATTTTTTGGGAGATTAGTTTGAGTTTGTGGTCAATTTTTGGGGAGATTTAGGTAAGTTTGTGGTCAATTTTTGGGGACATTTCGGTGAGTTTGTTGTAATTTTTTGGGGAGATTTAGGTGAGTTTGTGGTCTTTTTTTGGGGAGATTTGTTTCATTTTGTGGTCATTTTTTGGGGAGATTTGGGTCAGTTTTTGGTCAATTTTTCAGAGATTTGGGTAAGTTTGTGGTCAGTTTTTGGGGAGATTTGGGTGAGTTTGTGGTCATTTCTGGATAGGGTTTTGGGAGTTTCTTGTGATTTTTTGGGGAGATTTGGGTGAGTTTTGAGTCATTTTTTGGGGAGATTTGGGTGAGTTTGTGGTCAGTTTTTCGGGAGTTATTTGTGAGTTTGTGGTCATTTTTTGCGGAAATTTGTTTGATTTTCTGGTCATTTTTTGGAGAGATTTTTGGGAGTTTCTTGTGATTTTTTGGGGAGATTTTGGTGAGTTTTTTGTCAGTTTTTCGGGCGTTATTTGCGAGTTTTGGGTCATTTTTTGGGGAGATTTAGGTAAGTTTACGGTCATTTTTTGGAGAGATTAGTTTGAGTTTGTGGTCATTTTTT
>NW_020890498.1:0-1656 GCF_003945725.1 Corapipo altera
GGCGGCAGCTGCGGGATGGGAGGAGGGATGTACGGCGGGGGCTTCTCCTCCGGCAGCGGGAGGATTTGCGGCTCCGGCGGGGGCTCGTCCTCGGTGCGGAGAAGCGTCACCACCACCTCGGTGAAGTCCTCGGGGGTGCGGTTCTGAGCCCCGCCGAGCAGCAGCTCCCGTGTCCCGCCGGCAGCAGCCCCAGCCCCCCGACTCCCAGCTCGGCCGCCCCGCCGTGGGACGAGCCGCGTCCCCCCCGCCCGGCTCGGCCCCGCTCCCGGTGCCGCGCGGGGTCCGGGGGCGATGCCGGCGGGGTCCCGGCACGGGGAGCTGCCCCCCCCCTCGCCGGGTTGGACATTTCTCGTGGCAAACCTGTATAAAACTCCTCTTCCCCGCTCTGTCCCGTGTCTGTGGCCCACCCTCCGCGCGTGTCCCGCCCTCCTCCCCCGGGATGTTGCCATTCCCAATAAAGCGCAGAGAACATTCACCGGCTCGTTGTGTCGCTGCTTCGGGAGCTGCCCCAGGGCGGGGAAGGAGCTGGGTGGGGGTTTGGGGGTCGTTCTGCTGCCCGACGTGTTGTGATTGTGCTCTGAGGGAACTGCAGAGGTCGGGGATGGAGCAGGGCAGTGCCCAAGCTCAGGTGATGCCTCTTGGCTCTCCCCTGGAGCCCCAGACCCGAGCTGTGGGGGCTGAACGCTCAACTCACACAACGCTCAGTGACAGCAGGAGCCCGAACTGGAGGAATCCAGGAGGCTGCTCAATTTTGGGGCGTCTCCTGATTTAGGGAACCACCCAGCTCACCCTCGAACGCTGTGGAGTCGTTTCCACTGCAACTCTTGGGCCTGGAAAACTCCAGCACAGGGGGGTCCAGCACCTTCCAGCCCTTGTGGAGGTCCAGGCTGCCCCAGCCCAGGTTTTAGGGTTCTGCCTCGAGACCCACTGAGGGGCTTCGTTGCCCACGTCCCATCTCCCCAGATGTGGCAACACCCCCATTCCCAGAGCTCTGGGAAAGGGATTTTCCCGACCTCCCTCAGATTTGTGATGTTTGGGAGGCTCTGCTGAAACCCCCGACAGCAAGTCCCGGGATCTGGGCGGGGACACTCCCGGTGCCTCGTGGCCAAACCAGCGAGACCCAACGAGCTGCCTGCTGCTGGGAATCGGCCGCGGGAGGTGGGAGCAGCCACGGCATCAGTCTGTTGTCGGCTCATCTGAGTTTCCTGCCCCGGAGTGGACTTTGGGCAGCACAGGAGCCCCGTGGGAGGGGAACAGGGATAAGGACGTGGGCCCAGCACACTCTGGAGCACACCTGGGCCGTGGTCAGGTGGGATGTGAGCACCAGGAATGCCGGAGAGCCACGAGCCAGCCCCGACCAGCCGTGGGAACGCGGCGGGCTGGGAAGGGGTGATTCATCCCAAACCCCGGAGCCCAGGCCCCAGCAGCTCCCGGGAAAGCCGAGGAACTCCCCCAGTGGCTCTTCCTCCCTCCCGGAGCAGGAGGCAGAGATTTGGAGCAGCTCCACAGGGGCTTTGGGAGGGGAGTGTTGGTGTGTTTGATCTGAGCTGTGCTGTGGTTCCTTCACCACAGGGAGAGATCAAAGAGGCAGAAAACGCTGTCGGGGTGGCTCAGGAGTCCCACAACAGCCCCCGGGAGCTGCCGGTGTCCCCAGAG
>NW_020890499.1:0-1656 GCF_003945725.1 Corapipo altera
TTGGTCCTGCTGCCCCTTGAGCATCTGCAGCTGCTGCAGAACCAGGCATTTCTTTGCTCCCCACGCACCCAGAATGGAATCTGGAGGCAGCAGGATGTGCACAGTGCTCCCATTTCCTACAGTGCAAAGGGGCTGCAGGGAATGATTCCCCTGCTCTTGCAAATCTGCCAAAACCTGCAGGGCACAGAAGGGGGAGCTTCAGGAATTTGCTGGCCTTGGGAATGGAGCTCACAGGGTATTGAGAGGAACATATCCCTCAAATACAATCTCTCTGCATACACAATGTTTGTCTGGACAGACATATAATGCAATAATCAGATATATTCTGTATCATATATATGGCACATATTCTATAGAATCCATCTTTAGCTATTGTTTGATATATCTATAAGATCTTACACATAATAAGCAATAACAAGGCAAGTGTCCTCCTTAGAGACACACACTTCAGAAGGAAACTTGCACTTGATCCACCCCCCCTTCAGCTTCGAGCCACCCGGTGCCACAGAGGGGAACAGAGCTCCTGTGGAACATTCTATTCCACTGACACAGAGCAAGGAATAAACCCAAACTATTGCCTGGGTTTGTTCCCTGGGGGTCTCTGCAGCAGCAAGCACAGCCCCACACTGACTGCTCTGGGCTGTGCAGGCATTTGTGCTTCTGCCTGTCTCACACACACGCACAAAAGTCTGGTGTAGTGCTGCCCTCAGGAAAACCCCCCAACCTTAAATTCAGTCCCCATCGTGTAGTCGTAAAGAAGTTGTCAGTGAATTTGCCAGAAAGCATGAAAAATAGAAGGGCACACAGTTATACACCAATACAGGTAATTACTGTTCTGACCACACATTCCAGATTAATTTGGTGCAGTGATAATGAAAATCATAAACCCACGTAACGCTGTGCAAGAGAACACAGATTGACCAAGTGAAGTCAGACATTAACAGAGATAAATTCCAGAAGGTCAGCAGTGCACTGTTTTACTCCTGCTAACACTTGTGGACAGTCTGACTCTGACTTCATGTACAGGATGGACGTACCTGTGCCCCTGGGGTGCCAGTGCCATGGTGGGCAGCAGGAACCACAGAGGATGGTGCCAGTGAGGCAAAGAGCCACAGCCAGATATTGGGTTCTGTGTCTGGGCCAGCAGAATGGATTCTGTCATTCCATTCACATGGCCCGTTGCAGCTCAACAATTTCAGTGTCTGATTGCCCAGGGTTCTCTCACACTAAACTTCACAGACCAGCCTTTGGCACTGGGAGGCAAAAAGTAGCCTTTAATCCTTGCAAACATGGAAACTGCACATCCCAGGAGATTGGCACAGCACAGCAGAGAAATGCAGTTGTCAGAAACAATGGCAGGGGAGAAGTGGAAGGAGAAAACATTTGCACTCCAAAGCACAGGGGTAATGATCCAGGCCTGAAGTCCAGGGATTTCATATTTATTCTCTACACTGAAACTAGGAAGAAAAAAAATGAGTTTTAAGTGACACTACGTTAGTTCAACTTTTGAATAATATTTAGCAACTCAATCAAGTGCTCATGAAGTGACCTCGCTCCCCTCATCCTCCCAATTAAACACCTTTTTTTGGCTGAATCTTCATATTTTGGAGTATATTTTGGCTGAATCTTAACATTTTGTAGTTTGGAGAGGGGTTC
>NW_020890500.1:0-1656 GCF_003945725.1 Corapipo altera
TTATTCCCATTATCCCCCATCATTCCCGTTATCCCAGGGTCATTCCCGTTATCCCAGGGTCATTCCCATTATCCCAGGGCCATTCCCATTATCCCAGGGTCATTCCCATTATCCCAGGGTCATTCCCGTTATCCCACCGTTCTCCTGGGCGAATCTGGAAGCTTCCAGGAAGGTGACCTCCCTGTCGGGCTCCAGGTCCCGTTTGTTGCCGCAGAGCAGGATCACGATGTTGGGACTCGCCAACGTCCGCGCGTCCGACAGCCAGTGGGCCAGGGAATTGTAGGTCTCCCGGCTGGAATATCGGGAATATTGGGAATATTGGGAATGTCACGGGCCCAGTGGGCCAGGGAATTGTAGGTCTCACGGCTGGAAAAATGGGAATATCATGGGAATATTGGGAATATTGGGAATATCATGGGAATATTGGGAACAGAGGGACCCAGTGGGTCAGGGAATTGTAGGTCTCATGGTTGGAAAAATGGGAATATCATGGGAATATTGGGAATGTCATGGGCCCAGTGGGCCAGGGAATTGTAGGTCTCACGGTTGGAATATCAGGAATATCATGGGAATATTGGGAATATCATGGGAATATTGGGAATAGAGGGACCCAGTCCGACAGCCAGTGAGCCAGGGAACTGTAGGTCTCACGGCTGGAATACCATGGGAATATCATGGGAGTATTGGGAATATCATGGGAATATTGGGAATAGAGGGACCCAGTGGGCCAGGGAATTGTAGGTCTCATGGTTGGAAAAATGGGAATGTCATGGGAATGTCATGGGAATATTGGGAATAGAGGGACCCAGTGGGCCAGGGAATTGTAGGTCTCCCGGCTGGAATATCGGGAATATCATGGGAATATTGGGAATATTGGGAATGTCATGGGCCCAGTGGGTCAGGGAATTGTAGGTCTCCCGGCTGGAATATCGGGAATGTCATGGGAATATCATGGGAATATTGGGAACAGAGGGACCCAGTCCGACAGCCACTGGGCCAGGGAATTGTAGGTCTCACGGTTGGAAAAATGGGAATATCATGGGAATATCATGGGAATATTGGGAATAGAGGGACCCAGTGGGCCAGGGAATTGTAGGTCTCACGGTTGGAATATCGGGAATATCATGGGAATATTGGGAATGTCATGGGCCCAGTTCGACAGCCAGTGGGTCAGGGAATTGTAGGTCTCACAGCTGGAATATCATGGGAATGTCATGGGAATATTGGGAATGTCATGGGCCCAGTGGGTCAGGGAATTGTAGGTCTCCCGGCTGGAAAAATGGGAATATTGGGAATATTGGGAATGTCACGGGCCCAGTGGGTCAGGGAATTGTAGGTCTCACGGCTGGAATATCGGGAATGTCATGGGAATATTGGGAATATTGGGAATATATGCAATAGAAGGGACCCAGTGGGCCAGGGAATTGTAGGTCTCACAGCTGGAAAAATGGGAATATTGGGAATATTGGGAATGTCATGGGCCCAGTGAGCCAGGGAATTGTAGGTCTCACGGCTGGAAAAACGGGAATATCATGGGAATACTGGGAATATTGGGAGACGGAATACGAAATTTTCGGGATTTTTATGGGATTTTTATGGAGTTTCCCACTTTTTTAGGGGATTTTTATGGGATTTTATGGGGGTTTTATGGGGTGG
>NW_020890501.1:0-433 GCF_003945725.1 Corapipo altera
ATTCCTTCAAAAAAATCATTCCTTCAAAAAAATCATTCCTTCAAAAATATCACTCCTCCAAAAATATCACTTCTTCAAAAAAATCATTCCTTCAAAAAAATCATTCCTTCAAAGATATCATTCCTTCAGAAATATCATTCCTTCAAAAAAATCATTCCTTCAGAAACATCATTCCTTCAAAAATATCATTCCTTCAAAAATATAATTCCTTCAAAAACATCATTCCTTCAGAAACATCATTCCTTCAAAGATATCATCCCTCAAAAAAATCATTCCTTCAAAAAAATCATTCCTTAAAAAAAAATCATTCCTTCAAAAATATAATTCCTTCAAAAACATCATTCCTTCAAAAAAATCATTCCTTCAAAGATATCATTCCTTCAAAGATATCATTCCTTCAAAAAAATCATTCCTTCAAAAAAATCATTCCTTC
>NW_020890501.1:533-1655 GCF_003945725.1 Corapipo altera
AATATATCATTCCTCAAAAAACATCATTCCTTCAAAACCATCGTTCCTTCCAAACCATCCTCTCCTTCCTGTCCAATTTGCCTGAAACCTGTTGCACTTTGCCTGATTTCAGCAGGGGGGAAAGACCAGAATGAGATAAAGAGAAATAAAAAAATAAAGGATTTATTTCCTTTATATTCTTCATAGTCTTTATGTCCTTTATATTCTTTATTTCCTTTATATTCTTTCCTTTATATTCTTTATTTCCTTTATATTTTTTATTTCCTTTATATTCTTTATTTCCTTTATATTTTTTCCTTTATATTCTTTATTTCCTTTATATTCTTTTTTTCCTTTATATTATTTCCTTCATATTCTTGATTTCCTTTATATTCTTTGTTTCCTTTATATTCTTCTTTATATTCTTCAGTCCTTTCCTTATGGAATTGGACTAAAATCTTCCAAAAGAGAGTGAAAAATCTCCCACAGCCCTAAATTAAATCCCGTCTCAAATCCCACTTTTTCCCCAGTCCTGATCCCACGCCATTCCCGGGAAATCTTTCGGGGATGGGCAAGCAGGGAAAAGTTCATTTTTCAATGGGATTTCCACGGAATCCAGTGTGGATTCCTGGCTGAGGATCCATCCCAGCTCCATCCCAATCCCGGCTCCATCCCAGTTCCATCCCAGCTCCATCCCAGTTTGATCCCAGTTCCATCCCAGTTCCATCCCAGTTCCATCCCAACTCCATCCCAGCTCCATCCCGGCTTGATCCCAGCTCCATCCCGGCTCCATCCCGGCTTGATCCCAGCTCCATCCTGGCTCCATCCCAGCTCCATCCCAATCCCAGCTCCATCCCGGCTCCATCCCAGCTCCATCCCAATCCCAGCTCCATCCTGGCTCCATCCCAGCTCCATCCCAATCCCAGTTCCTCATCCCAGCTCCATCCCAGCCCCATCCCGGTTCCATCCCAACTCCATCCCAATCCCAGCTCCATCCCAATCCCAGCTCCATCCCAATCCCAGCTCCATTCCGGCTCCATCCCAGCCCCATCCCAGTTCCTCATCCCAGCTCCATTCCAGCTCCATCCCAATCCCAGCTCCATCCCAATCCCAGCTCCATCCCATCCCAATCCTGGCTCCATC
>NW_020890502.1:0-1655 GCF_003945725.1 Corapipo altera
TGCAGGTCAATAGAGGAGAACTGATATCCTTCTTTCCCCCTTTTTGCTTTGCAAAAGTGTGTTAAGAATTACTTAATACCTTTGTGCTAATAACAAAAATCTGTAACAGTTCTATTTCATAACAGAGTATGCTAATACTACCTACATCTTCTAACAATTCTGATAAAATTATAGGTTAACATGTTCAAAAATTCTACTTTCATATTCTCATCTGGGTCAGGATGGGTATTAATTACATGATGCAACCGATAAATTTCCCAAATGGTTCTGTTAGCTCCTGTCATACTGTAGTAAAAGATGGAGCTGTCTTATCATCATGTGCTGCTTGTATTGCTTTTCTGATTACAACTCACAGCTGTGTTAGAAAAGTTGTTTCAGCTGAAAAGTACAGATAGGTAATAAGTACAAAATAAAATACATGGGTAAAAAGAAAAGAGTTTTATAGATCATTTAGGCTTACAGTTAAATGCGATTTGCAAAAGAAATGTATTTTGCACCAAAAAGTTGGATTTCTTACAAAGGCTTGGCCTGGAAAGTATAAAAAAGTGGGTCTATAACTTCTACTCCTTCTCATTGAAAAAGGACATATTTTGCATCAGTCATACTCGGTAACATTTGCTCTGGGCTGCAACAGCATTTGCTTTTCTTATAAAATGTTTCATCTGCCTAAATTCAGAAAATCCTTTTCTAGTTTTCTTAGCTCAAATGAGCATACAAACAAGGTAAGCATTCAAGGAACATTTTTTTTGTTTAAACTCTCTCAATCAATAGTGCTGCAACTCAAGTTTCATCTGAGCCATAACAAGGTCCTAAGAAAGCTAAATTATATATGCAGCAAAAAGAGAAGAAATAAAAATTAGATCAGGTCTTTGATATTAAACTAGAAAACTGACAAGGAGCATAAAAACTAAGCTCTAATATTTCTTCTAGGGGTCCAAGAACTTCAAAGCTTTCTCAAATAGTTAAAGATCATTACAAACTAAAAAAATCTAAAATACTGCAGTGCAAGGAACAGTACAGACTCTTACAGACTTCAGTGTTTCCAGTTTATACAAGCATTCTTGCTACTAGAATCTCATATAAAGTTTAAAGAGCTAAGAAAAAAAAGAAAGGTCCTTATTATTGAAGATAATACTTATTGTTAAAATGCTGTAACACAAATGTAGTATAACCTGATCTCAACCCATACTGAATAATTATAGATGTAGCTTCTTTTAGCATCTTCTAATTTAATGCATAACTTCTATTGTCTCCCGCATCTGTTATAACTGGGAATGTGTTAGTAGTTAAAAACTAAAGTTTTTATTATAGCATCTCACAGAATCTCTTTCTATCTCTACTCCAGACTTTTCACTTTCGCCAGCCCCTGATCTTTCAAACAGCAGATTTACAGCACGGTCCCACCCTCCTCCCTGAAATAGAGTTTGAGGAGGTGGTGGAAGCGACAGAAAGGGGCTTGGGGGAACCTGCCTGCATGGGGGTACAGGGAGCTGGCAAGAGGGGGTTTGTCGCTTTAACTTCTCTACTGCCACAGATGTCTGCAAAACTTTTCTTGCAGCTGCACTCGGCTCTTTGAGTCTCTCTGGCTGTTCTCGTAGTTCGATGTCGGATCAGGAACAGGGGGCAGACGGCAGCAGCGATAGACAGGGCGGCAC
>NW_020890503.1:0-1324 GCF_003945725.1 Corapipo altera
TGCCCACACACAAGGATTCCTGTGCACATGGGTGCCCAGGAACACAAATGCCCATGCACACAGATGCCCACGTGCATGGATGCACACGCACACGGATGCGCATGCACATGGATATCCCTGCACACGGGTGCCCACACATGAGCACGCACGTGCACACGGATGCACACGTACATGGATGCACACGCATAGGGATGCACACCCATACATGCACATGGATGCCCATGTAGATGGGTGCCCGTGGATCCCCTCGCACCTGCACACGTAGTCCCTGCACATGGATGGCTCTGCACATGCCCACGCACACGGATGCCCATGTACACGGGTGCCCACGCTCATGGATGCACACGCACATGGATGTCCACGCACACAGGTGCCCTCCCACACCCCACGCTCTGTTCCACCCGGGACTGGCCCCCACTCCGAGCGATGGACACAGTGCCCGGGAGCTGCCCGCCCCCCCGGGGTGCTGGGTGCGGTGTGTCCCTGCGGGTGGCCCCGCACAGCTCTCCCTGTCCCGGCCACCGCCGGGGCGGTGACCAGAGAGAGGGGACTTGGGCTTTGCTGGTCCCACAGCGACAGCTATAGGTGACCATCCGGGATGGGATGGGTCCAGCTCCACGTCCAACCGCCCTGCCCGGCTCCGGCATCCCGGGCATCGAGCCCCTGGCCCGGGCAGAGCCGGCAGTGAATCCTGCCTCAGCCCGTCGGTGCCCTGGCAGGAGGGTCCCATCCCCGCCGCTGGCAGAAGCAGGGGATTTGGGAGAGGCCGGGAAAGCCCCTCTCCGTGTCTCTCGCATCCCCGAAAGCCGCAGGACCCCGCTGGCCCCGCTGCTTCCCCCAATCTCAGGGCTGCGGGAGGGGACCCAGCGTGGGGACCCGTGGGTGCCCCTGGCATGGGGGGCTGGGCATGATCCAAACAGCATCGCCCTGCTCCCCACCCCCCAAAATCACCCCTCTCCCCATACCCAGGAGCAGAGACCACCCCGGGTGGGAACCCTCAGCGACGTGCTGGCTGCAGGGGGGGGGTTGCTTAAGGGCCGGGGGGGCCGCTGAGGTTGTGTCGTGCTCCCCCTTCTTGAGAAAGGCTCCCACACGCCCCAGAAGAACAGCCAGGAGACGAGGTGGTACCCAAAAACATCACAGTGAACACCACACTCAGCAAGAAACACCGTGGCTGCTCCTGCGGCCGGGAGGGCCCCCCCCGGGGACCCCTCCGCGCTCGGCTCCGCCAAATGCCCCAGAAGAAAAATATTCCTCCCCCTGGAGAGGCAAAAAAAATTCCCCCCTCCGAGTCCTGGCCCAGGGCGTGGGTGGGAATCGCCCC
>NW_020890503.1:1334-1655 GCF_003945725.1 Corapipo altera
TGCCGGTGCCGGTGGGGGTGCCCGTGTCGATGCTGATGCCGGTGGTGGTGTCGGTGTCGATCCCGATGCTGATGCCGGTGGTGATGTCGGTCGTGGTGTCCGGGTGGTGATGCCGGTGCCGGTGCCGGTCCCAGTCGGGCGGCGCGGGGAAGGCAGGCAGGAAGGCAGGAAGGCAGGAAGGCAGGAAGGATGCTCGGCGCTCGGCAGGAGCCGCGGGGAATCCTCGGGCTCCAGGCGGCCCTGGGGCACCCGGGGCCGAGCCGCCGCCGCCGCCTCCCGCCCCGCGCCGCCGCTCCCGCCCGGCCCGGCCCCCGCTCGGCG
>NW_020890504.1:0-437 GCF_003945725.1 Corapipo altera
GAACTGCACCACCAGACCAAAGTTTCCAGGGGTTCTTTCCTGGGGATCAGGGCTGTTGTTTCCTGTTTGAAGACCTACCTCCCAACTGACAGCCCGACTCCCAAAATTACATACAAACAAAGATTCCTTCCACACCAAAGGCAACAGAACAGAAACCTATTGCTGCTCACAGAGTGCCAGCCCTGACCCACCAAGTACACCACAAAGCCAAAGATTCTAAGGCTTTCTTTCCTGCCCATAAGGGCTGTTGTTTCCTGTTTTCAGTCCAGCCTCCCAACTGTCAAAGGGACTCCCAAAATTGCATACGGTTGGAGATTCCACCCACAAACAAGGTGCCAGCACAAAAAACTCTTGCTTCTCATGGAGTCCCCAGGCTGCTCCACCAACTGCACCACAAAGCCAAAGCTTCCAGGCTTTCTTTCCTGGGATTCGAGCTG
>NW_020890504.1:537-1655 GCF_003945725.1 Corapipo altera
TACACCACAAAGCCAAAGATTCTAAGGCTTTCTTTCCTGCCCATAAACGCTGTTGTTTCCTGTTTTCAGTCCTGCCTCCCAACTGTCAAACTGACTCCCAAAATTGCATACGGTTGGAGATTCCACCCACAAACAAGGTGCCAGCATAGAAAACTCTTGCTTCTCATGGAGTCCCCAGGCTGACAAACCAACTGCACCACAAAGCCAAAGCTTCCAGGCTTTCTTTCCTGGGGATAACTGCTGCTGTTTCGTGTTTTCAGCCCTGTCTCATGACTGCCAGCTCGAATCCCAAATTGCATACAGACGAAGATTCCTCGAAGACCAAAGGTGCCAGCAAAGAAAGTTAGTACTGCCCGTAGAGTGCCCAGTCTGACCCACCAACTGCACCACAAAACTAAAACTAGCAGGCTTTCTTTCCAGAGGATAAGGGTTGCTGTTTTCTTGTTTTCAACCTTGCCTCCCAGCTGACAACCCGAATTCCAAAATTGCATACAGACGAAGATTCCTCCAACAGCAGAGAGACCGTGAGAGAACGTTCTTGCTGCTCATCGAGTGCCCAACCTGGACAACCAATTGGACCACAAAGCCAAAGCTTGCAGGCTTTCTTTCCAGAGGATAAGGGTTGCTGTTTCCTGTTTTCAACCTTGCCTCCCAAATACCAACCCTACATCCAAAATTGCATACAGACGAAGGTTCCTCCCACAACAAAGGTGCCAGCACAGAAAGCTCTTGCTGCCTAAGGAGTCCCCAGTCTCACCCACCAAATGCACAACAAAACAACACTTTCCAGGCTTCCTTTTTTGGGGAGAAGTGCTTTTGTGTCATGTTTTCAGACCTGCCTCCCAACGGCCAGCCCGACTCCCAAAATTGCATTCGGACGATGATTTCTCACAAAACAAAGGTGCCAGCAGAGAAAGCTCTTGCTGCCCATGGAGTCCCCAAGGTTTCCTTTCCTGGAAGTTAAGGTTGCATTTTCTGTTTTCAGCCATGCCTCCCAACTGACAACCCTACTCCCAGAATTGCATACGAACAAAGATTCCTCCCACACCAAAGTTGCCAACTCAGAAAGTTCTTGCTTCTCATGGAGTCCCCAGGCTGCTCCACCAACTGCACCACAA
>NW_020890505.1:0-1654 GCF_003945725.1 Corapipo altera
GGAATTCCGGGCCCTCCCAGCCCCCCCGGAGCCTCCGGAATTCCCGACATTCCCTCTCCCGCAGGACGATCCCGTCACCAACCTCAACAACGCCTTCGAGGTGGCCGAGAAGTACCTGGACATTCCCAAGATGTTGGATGCTGAGGGTGAGGAGCCGGAGGGATCCATGGGAAATCCAGAGGAAATCCACGGGAATTCTGTGTATTCCAAATGCATAGAAATTCCGTGTGAAACCCGTGGGGGAATCCACGTGAAATCAGTGTGAGATCCAGGGGGGTTCCATAGGAAGTCCGTGGGAAATCCGTGGGAAGTCCATGGGAAATCAAGAGGAAATCCGTAGGAAGTCCATATGGAATCCACATGGAACCCATGGGAATTCCATGTGAAATCCCCGTGGAATCCATGGGAATTCCATGTGGAATCTGTGGGAATTCCATGTGAAATCAGTAGGAAACCCGTAGGAAATCCACGTGGAATCCCCGTGGAACCTGTGGGAGTTCCATGTGAAATCAGTAGGAAATCCATGGGAATTCCGTGTGGAATCCCCGTGGAATCCCTGGGAATTCCATCCGGGGCCGGGGCATCCGGAGCTCCCGGGAGGCTCCAACCGAGGCCCCTTTTGTCTTCTGGGACGTCCCAAAACTCAGGGAAAAGAGGGAAAACCAGGAAAACCCCCCCTGAGCCTCCTGGGGGGGGGTGGGTGTGTCCCACCCTGGGAATTGTGGGAGTTGTGGGAATTGTGGGAATTGCGGCTGAGCATTCCCGATCCCGTCAGACATCGTGGGGACGCTGCGGCCGGACGAGAAGGCCATCATGACCTACGTGTCCTGCTTCTACCACGCCTTCTCCGGGGCTCAGAAGGTGCTGGGAATTCCCTGGGAATGGGAATGGAATGGGCTGGGAGATGGGAATGGCAGCTGGAATCAGGGACTGGGGGCTGGGAGCTGGGAATGGGGGCTGGGAGCTGGGAATGACCCCTGGGAGCTGGGAATGACCCCTGGGAGCTGGGAATGGTGTCTGGGAGCTGGGAATGGTGTCTGGGAGCTGGGAATGGCCCCTGGAATCTGGGAATGGCCCCTGGGAGCTGGGAATGGTGTCTGGGAACTGGGAATGGCCCCTGGGATCTGGGATTGGCTTCCACTGGGGGCTCTTCTTTCTTCCTCTTCCTTTATTCCCTTCCTTTATTCCCTTCATTTGCCGGATTGATTTCCTCCCTCTGTTGGATTTATTTATCCCTTTGATTTATTCCCCTCATCCATTTCCTGGTTTTATTTCCTGCCCCCTCCCGGCCTCTGGATTTTCCTCTTCCCGGCCCTTCCCAGCCCCTCTTCCCGCTGACGTTCCTCCTTCCTGCTCCTCCTGGATCCTCCTCTGCTTCCCACCCAGGTACCTCCAGCCCAGGCCTTCCCTCCTTCCTCCTCCTCCTCCTCCTCCTCCTCCTGCAGGACATTCCATGTGGGTCGGGATTGGGATTGGGATTGGGATCCGGGTTGGAATCGGGGGCAGCAAGTGCTGAGTTTCCTCGTTCCTTTTCCTCTTTTTTTCCTTTTCCTCTTTCCTTCAACTTTTCCTTTCCTTTTCCCCTTTTCACCCCTTCTTTTCCCCCTATTTTTTCTTCCACTTCCTACTTTTTCATTTTCCTTTCTTGCTTCCT
>NW_020890506.1:0-1654 GCF_003945725.1 Corapipo altera
CTCAGGATTGTGGCTTCTCCCTTTTTGAGGACACGTTCCCAGTTCCTGTTGGATCTGAAGGATCCCAGTTGGATCCCAGGAATTCACCTGCCCATGGCACAGTTCCCTGCCCTGCTTCTGGTTCCCAGCTTTAAAATAATCATTAAAATAAAGCATTTTAATGCCATTTTATGGACTAGCCCATGTTAAAAGTGACTTCCTTAAATAGCAGTTTTAAACTGAAAGAGGGGAGATTCAGACTGGATATTGGGAAGGAATTCCAGGCTGGAAGCCCCACTGGAGGCCAGGACAAGCCTTTTATCGCTCACACAAGTTCTAAAAATATTTATCTGCTTTGATCCTCGGAGTTTTTAATTTTTATCTATCCTTTCCTACACCCTTCTCATGGTTTGCCTTCTAAAAACATGGTTTGCCTTCTAAAAACATGGTTTGCCTCCAAAAAAAATGTTTTACCTTCTAAAACTATGGTTTGCCTTCAAAAAACATGGTTTGCCTTCTAAAAACATGGTTTGCCTTCTAAAAACATGGTTTGCCTTCTAAAAACATGGTTTACCTTCTAAAAAAACATGGTTTGCCTTCTAAAAACATGGTTTGCCTTCTAAAAACATGGTTTGCCTTCTAAAAACATGGTTTACCTTCTAAAAAAACATGGTTTGCCTTCTAAAAACATGATTTTTTTTTTTTAAAAACCATAGTTTGCCTTCTGTAAAAACCATGGTTTCATTGATTTCGTCTTGTGCTGCAGCCAATCTAATGAGATCTTAAAGGAACTTCCCACTGTGCATTAATTTCTTTCCCCATAATCGTATTTATATTTCAACAAACAGGCTCAAAGTGAATTATTATTATTCTGAAATGAAGGCTAATGGGGTTCAGCACTTTCCTGCAGCTAATCCTGCATTTATTTCCCAGCTTTGATGGCTCATAGAGCCTTCCATTTCTTCCTTTCCACGAAACAATTGTGAAGGATAAATTCTGTTTCATCTACAGATTGATTTTTTTTTCCCAAAAAAAACCTCTCTAAATAGTCCACTGTTGGTGTGCAGCAAATAATTCCTTTGGAAGGTGCAGGAGGACAGTTCCACAAAGGACAAACACAAATCTTCATCCACCCCCCGAGCTGAAAAAAAGGGAAAAAAAAACAATTTATTGCCCAAAAAAACGTGATTTGCAGGGCAGGGTGAGCACTGATTTGGTGTAATTTGCTTTCTGAGCAGGTCTCAAAGGACTTCAGGAGGAAGGAGGAGTGTGGATGGTGAGGAGAAGGTTGTGGATGGTGAGGAGAAGGCTGTGGATGGTCAGGAGAAGGCTGTGGATGGTCAGGAGAAGGCTGTGGATGGTCAGGAGAAGGCTGTGGATGGTCAGGAGAAGTTTGTGGATGGTGAGGAGAAGGCTGTGGATGGTGAGGAGAAGGTTGTGGATGGTCAGGAGAAGGTTGTGGATGGTCAGGAGAAGGCTGTGGATGGTGAGGAGAAGGCTGTGGATGGTCAGGAGAAAGTTGTGGATGGTCAGAAGGTCGTGGATGGTGAGGAGAAGGTTGTGGATGGTCAGCAGAAGGTTGTGCAGCACTCAGAAAATGCTTCCAAGCTTGTGAAGGTCAAACTGGTTCCTCCCACCCCACCCCAGAATTCCCTGAGCTCTGATGTCCTACAGG
>NW_020890507.1:0-1653 GCF_003945725.1 Corapipo altera
GGGCTGAGGAGGCCCCACCATATGACAAGCTACCAGCAGATGAAAGGCGATATGCGTTCTTCACGGATGGCTCCTGTCGCATTGTAGGGACAAACCGAAAATGGAAGGCAACCGTATGGAGTCCCACACGGCGAGTTGCAGAAGCGACCGAAGGACAAGGTGGGTCAAGTCAGTTTGCAGAGCTTAAAGCCGTTCAGTTGGCTTTGGATATAGCTGAACGAGAGAAATGACCAAGACTCTATCTGTACACTGACTCATGGATGGTGGCCAATGCTCTGTGGGGATGGCTGGAGCGATGGAAAAAGACCAACTGGCAGAGCCAAGGAAAACCCATCTGGGCGGCAGAGATGTGGCAGGACATCGCTGGCCGGGTAGAGAAGCTGAGTGTGAAAGTCGGTCACGTAGATGCTCATGTATGCAAGAATCGGGCTAATGAGGAGCATCGTAACAACGATCAGGCGGACCGAGCTGCCAGGATTAAAGTCTCTCAGGTAGATCTGGATTGGCAGCACAAGGGAGAATTATTTCTGGCTCGATGGGCCCATGACGCCTCCGGTCACCAGGGGAGAGATGCAACATACAGATGGGCTCGTGACCGAGGGGTGGACTTAACCAAGGACATTGTCTCACAGGTCATCCATGACTGTGAGACATGTGCTGCCATCAAGCAGGCCAAGCGGGTGAAGCCTCTATGGTATGGTGGACGGTGGTCGAAGTACAGGTATGGGGAAGCCTGGCAAGTTGACTACATCACACTCCCCAGAACCCACCAAGGCAAGTGCTTCGTACTGACCATGGTAGAAGGAAGTACTGGATGGTTGGAGACATACCCCGTGCCTCATGCCACTGCCCGGAATACCATCCTGGGCCTCGAAAAACAAGTCCTGTGGCGACACGGCACCCCGGAGAGAATTGAGTCTGATAATGGGACCCATTTCAAGAATGGCCTCATAGACACCTGGGCCAAAGAGCACGGCATTGAGTGGGTGTATCATATCCCCTACCATGCACCAGCGGCTGGAAAAGTTGAGCGGTGCAACGGACTGCTGAAAACCACCCTGAAGGCACTGTGTGGGAAGACTTTCAAACACTGGGAGCTGCATTTATCAAAGACCACCTGGTTGGTCAACACCTGAGGCTCCATCAATCGAGCTGGCCCTGCCCAATCAGAACCTTTGCATACTGTAGATGGAGATAAAGTCCCCGTGGTGCATATGAGAGGAATGTTAGGGAAGACTGTTTGGATTAGTCCCACCTCAACCAAAGGGAAACCCATCCGAGGGATTGTTTTTGCTCAAGGACCTGGTTCCACCTGGTGGATAATGCAAAAAGATGGGGAGACACGTTGTGTACCACAAGGGGACCTAATTTTGAGTGAGAATGGTCTGTAATGTTTCATTGTATATATGTATATATATAAGTGTAAATAGTTTTAAGAGACATAGTTTCTAAGGGGGTTAATTTGGGCATGACATGGATGGCATAGAATAAGGGGTGGATAATGTCCTAGTTAGAACAGCTGGGACTGATTCATCATTGGATGGGTGTAGCCCAAAACTGTGTATTCTATAGTTCTCCATGCCATTTCCCAGAAACTGTTGTCAGTAGAGACCTGTGAGGTGCCCCCCCCCCCCCCCCCCCCCCCCCCCCCCC
>NW_020890508.1:0-393 GCF_003945725.1 Corapipo altera
CAGCCGTTATCCCCAGCAAAGAAAGCCTGCAAGCTTTGACTTTGTGGTGCAGTTGGTGGGTCAGGCTGGGCACTCTACGGGCAGTACTAGCTTTCTTTGCTGGCACCTTTGGTCTTCGAGGAATGTTCGTCCGTATGCCATTTTGGGATTCGAGGTGGCAGTCGTGAGATAGGGCTGAAAACAGGAAACAGCAGGCATTATCCCCAGGAAAGAAAGCCTGGAAACTTTGGTTTTGTGGGGCAGTTGGTGGAGCAGCCTGGGGACTCCATGAGAAGCAAGAGTTTTCTGTGCTGGCAACTTTGGTGTGGGAGGAATCTTTGTTTGTATGCAATTCTGGGAGTCGGGCTGTCAGTTGGGAGTTACGGCTGAAAACAGAAACTACAACCTTTACTT
>NW_020890508.1:493-1653 GCF_003945725.1 Corapipo altera
CTGTGCTGGCAACTTTGGTGTGGGAGGAATCTTTGTTTGTATGCAATTCTGGGAGTCGGGCTGTCAGTTGGGAGGCACGGCTGAAAACAGAAACTACAACCTTTACTTCCAGGGAAGGAAGCCGGGAAGCTTTGGGTTTATGGTGCAGTTGGTTTGTCAGCCTGGGGACTCCATGGGCAGCAAGAGCTTTCTGTGCTGACCCCTTTGGTTGGAGAGAAATCATCGTGCGTATGCAATTTTGGGAGTCAGGCTGTCCGTTGGGAGGCAGGTCTGAAAACAGGACACAAAAGCACTTCTCCCCAAAAAAGGAAGCCTGGAAAGTGTGGTTTTGTTGTGCATTTGGTGGCTCAGACTGGAGACTCCTTAGGCAGCAAGAGTTTTCTGTACTGACCCCTTTGTTGTGGGAGGAATCTTCAGCCGTATGCAATTTTGGGAGTCAGTTTGACAGTTGGGAGGCAGGACTGAAAACGGGAAACAACAGCCCTTCTTGGTAGGAAGGAAAACCTGGAATCTTTGGCTTTGTGGTGTACTTGGTGGGTCAGGGTGGGCACTGTGTGGGCAGCAAGAGCTTTCTCTTCTGTTGCCTTTGGTGTGGAAGGAATCTTTGTTTGTATGTAATTTTGGGAGTCGGGCTGTCAGTTGGGAGGTAGGCCTTAAAACAGGAAAGAACAGCCCTCCTCCCCAGGAAAGAACACCTGGAAACTTTGGCCTGGTGCTGCAGTTCGTGTGTCTCCCTGGGGACTCCATGGGCAGCAAGAGCTTTCTGTGCTGGCACCTTTGCTGTGGGAGGAATCTTCGTCCGTATGCAATTTTGGATGTAGGGCTGGCATTTGGGAGGCAAGGTTGAAACCAGGAAACAGCAACCCTTCTCCTCTGGAAAGAAAGCCTGCAAGCTTTGGTTTTGTGGTCCAATTGGTTGGCCAGGCTGGGCACTCCATGAGCAGCAAGAACTTTCTGTCATGGTCTCTTTGCTGTTGGAGGAATCTTCGTCTGTATGCAATTTTGGGATTTGGGCTGGCATTTGGGAGGCAAGGTTGAAAACAGGAAACAGCAGCCGTTATCCCCAGCAAAGAAAGTCGGTAAGCTTTGACTTTGTGGTGCAGTTGGTGGGTCAGGCTGGGCACTCTACGGGCAGTCCTAGCTTTCTTTGCTGGCACCTT
>NW_020890509.1:0-1652 GCF_003945725.1 Corapipo altera
GGGCATTTGAGTTAAAAAATTCTGAATTACATTTAAATTGAAATTTAATTTACAATAAATTGGCAGAAAACCAACAGCACAACAAAGATTGGGGGATTTGGTGGTTAAAAAATTCTAAATTACATTTACATGTAAATTTAATTTACGATAAATTGGCAGAAAACCAACAAATCAGGGATTGGGGCATCTGGTGTTTAAAAAACTCTAAATTACATTTAAACTGGCAGAAAAACAACAAATCAGGGATTGGGGCATTTGGTGCTAAAAAAATCTAAATTACATTTAAATTTAATTTACAATAAATTGGCAGAAAACCAACAAATCAGGGATTGGGGCATTTGGGTTAAAAAATTCCAAATTACACTTAAATTTAAATTTAATTTATAATAAATTGGCAGAAAACCAACAAATCAGAGATTGGGGCATTTGAGTTAAAAAATTCTGAATTACACTTAAAATTAAATTTAATTTAAAATGAACTGGCAGAAAACCAACAAATCAGGGATTGGGGCATTTGGGTTAAAAAATTCCAAATTACACTTAAATTTAAATTTAATTTACGATAAATTGGCAGAAAACCAACAGCACAACAGGGACTGGGGGGGATCTGGTGTTTAAAAAATTCCAATTTTACTACAAATAGGCAAAAAACCCCAAGAGGAGGAAGCCACTCTTAGTCTGCACCTGAACAGATCCCACAGTCGGGATTAGGCCGGAGGCTTAAACCCCAAGCTGGGCTTAGAGCAGGCTGGCCCAGGCTGATGTAAAAAGTCCATAAATGGGTTTAGGAGTTCAAACATCCCGAACTGGAGCTGGAGAGGATTCCTGGGAGCGGGAGAATCCCATCCCACCCCACCCCATACCTTGGGCAGGCTGTAGACGTGGCACTCGTAGATGAGCTCGTAGTGGGGCGGGTTGATGCTGCTCTGGTAGATGCAGAACAGGTTCTCGTTGGAAGTGTCTGGGAATTACAGTGGGAATGTCAGAGAGGTTCTGGTGTGATCCCAGGAGGATAAAAGAGTGGCTTTTCCCTCTTCCCAGTAGGAGGTAGGTACCTGGTTTATCCGGGCTCTGGATGAAGTGCTGGGAAGTGAAGGTTTTGCCGTCGGGGTATTTGGGGTGAGGAGGGAGCCTGGAGTCCAGGTAGGTGCAGAACACGTGCATGAGGATCTGGGGGAAGGACCCAAAGCTCGCTGGGATGGCCCCAAAAAGGGAGGGAAGCAGCCCTGCCACCACCCTAGGAGCCGAGCACAGGGGGAGTTAGGCCAGGCTTGCAATCCTGGCTTAACCCCGGGGCTTAGGAACAGCCTCGGGCCTAAAGGGCTGAGTTCTGCAGGTCAGGGTTTGGCTGAGCAGGGGAGGAACCCAAAACCCAGCTCTGCCCACCACACCCTGACCCCATTCCCAGGGAGACCCCTGTGTTTTTTCCCATTTTTTTCCCCCATTTTCCCTGTTTTTTCCCCGTTTTTCCCTCAGAAGTAGGACTGGATCAAGGCCCTGAATTGCCAGGTGCAGCAGATCCCCCATGCTGAGGGAATCCCATAGATCCCTGACCCCATTCCCAGGGAACCCCCCATGTTCCCAGGGAGCCCCTTTTCCCATTTTCCCCGTTTTTTCCCCCCACAATCAGGTCAGGATCGAGGCCCTGAAGC
>NW_020890510.1:0-1651 GCF_003945725.1 Corapipo altera
GGTGGCCCCGATGTGGCCCCGTGGTGGCCTCAATGCTGCTGAGGTGGCCCCGGTAGCCTCCTGGTGGCCCTGGTGGCCCAGAGGCCCCCGTTGCAGCCACAGTGGCCCCGAGGTGGCCCCAGTGCTCTCCCGGTGGCCCAGTGGCCCCAAGGTGGCCCCAGTAGTCCTGTGGTGGCCCCGGTGGCCTCAAGGTGGCCCCGAAGTGGCCCCGGCAGTCCTGTGGTGGCCCCGGTGGCCCCAAGGTGGCCCCGTCCCCACTCACCATGGCCGAGGGTCTCTGGAGCACAAGCAAGACCTGGAGGGGATGAGGAGGTTACTGGGGAGCCCCCAGTTTGTACTGGGACAGAGACCCCTTCCCAGTATGGGGGTAATGGTCACTGGTCTGCACTAGGGCCGCCCCCCCTCCCCCAGTTTGAGGTCACTGGTTTATACTGGGGTCACTGGTCTGTCCTGGGGTTACTGGTCTATACTGGGGTCTGTACTGGGGGTCCCTGGTCTATACTGGGGTCTGTAGTGGGGGTCCCTGGTCTATACTGGGGTCTGTAGTGGGGTCCTTGACCCATACTGGTCTATACTGGTTTATACTGGTCCCCCCCGTCCCCCCAGTTCCCCACGAACCTCTTCCGGCTCCGCTGCTCAGGCCCCGCCCCTTCCTTTGCGTCACCAGCGGCCGGGGGGCGGAGTCTTGCGGGAGGCCCCGCCCCTCCCGCAGCCGCGCGTTTGCGACCCCTGGCGGCGCCGCAGAGCCGTGGCTTACGGCGGCCCTTAGCAACGGGGGCCATAGCAACGACTGGGCCATAGCAACTAGGGGCCATAGCAACTAGGGCCCATAGCAACGGGGGCCATAGCAACGAGGGTGCATAGCAACGGCAGGTCCATAGGAGCAGCAGGACCATAGCAACGGGATCTCCATAGCAACTGGGCCCATAGTAACGGTGCTCCATAGCAACAGGGGTCTCCATAGATACGGGGGGTCCATCGCAACGGGAATCCATAGCAACGGGAGTCTCCATAGCAACGGGGCCCATAGAAATGGAGTCCATAGTAACAGTGGTCCATAGCAACAGGACCATCTCCATAGCAACGGGGCCCATAGCAACACAGTCTCCCTAGCAACGGAGGGGCCCATAGCAACCTGGAGCCCCCAGAGCCCCCCCAGCCCCTCCCTGTATGGGATAATCCCCCTCTGCCCCCCGAGTTCTGGGGTCCCCTCACTGTCGTCTCTCCCACGTCCCTCCACGGTGTCCCCCAGTCACATCAGGGTCCCCCCAGCACCCTCAGTGCCCCGGGGGGTGACACAGGGGTGTCACGGGGGTGACACGAGGGGTCGGGCAGTGGGGGCCCCCCACAGCCCCCTTCATCACCCTGGGTCCCCGTGGGGGTGGCATTGTCACTGTCTCTCTGCTGTGGGTGCCACGAGGGTGGCAGTGTCCCCATCCCTCCATGTCCTCATGGGCCGGTGGTGTCCCCTTATGTCCCTATGAGAGTGGCAGTGTCCCTGTCCCCCCCCATCCCCCCCCATCCCCCCGTGTCCCCGTGGGGGTGCCACTGTCCCCGTCACCATCCCTGTCACACAGCTGCCACCACCGTCCCTGTCCCCAGCAGGTGCCACCGCGGTGGCCCCGGTGGCCTTTGATCCGTCCCTGTGGGC
>NW_020890511.1:0-1651 GCF_003945725.1 Corapipo altera
GGAGACATGGACACAGATGAGGGGGTGAGGAGAGAGTGGCTGAGGGGACATGGACACAGATGAGGGAGTGAAGAGAGAGGGGCGGAGGGGACATGGACACAGATGAGGGGATGAGGAGAGAGGGGCGGAGGGGACATGGACGTGACTGAGGGGATGAGGAAAGAGGGACTGAGGGGACATGGACACAGATGAGGGGGTGAGGAGAGAGGGACTGAGGGGACATGGACACAGATGAGGGGGTGAGGAGAGAGGGGCTCCTCCCCAGCTGGGGGGAAGCCCAGGGCAGGAAGACCCGAGTTTCTGGGTCCCAGCACACACGGCCGGAGCATGTGGGGCTTCTTGTTCATCAGCACCCCCAAATCCTTCTCGAGGCTCCTCTCCATCCCCTCCCCACACAGCCTGTTTGTGTTTGGGATTGCCCTGACCCCTGTGCAGGACCTTGCCCTTGGCCTCGTTGAACCCCCTGAGGTTGGCACAGTCCCACCTGTGCAGCCTGTCCAGGTCCCTCTGGATGCCCCATCCCTTCCCCACAGCTCGGTGTCCTCAGCAAACTGGCCGAGGGGGCCTCAGTCCCACTGTCCATGTCACTGACAGAGCTGTTGGACAGTCCTGGTCCCAGTCCCGACCCCTGAGGACCCCACTGCTCACTGGTCTGCACTGGGACACTGAGCCATTGACCACAGCTCTGAGTGTGACCACCCAGCCCATTCCTTATCCCTGAGTGTCCCATCCACCAAATCCATGTCTCTCCACTTCAGAGACAAGGGTGTCCTGTGGGACAGCGTCAAACACTGTGCACAAGTCCAGGTGGGTTACATCGGTCGCTCTTCCCTCACCCACCATTGCTCACAAACCGACTTTGTCAGGCACAATTTGCCCACGGTGGAACCATTTCCACGTGCATGTGGCTGAAACTCCCTCAGACAAGAGAGAGGTGAGACCGTCCACTCTTGGTACAGTGACACCAACCACACAGGAGGAATATCCAGCCTCACTTTTTGTAGATGAACCATCGCAACCTATTTTGCGAGTTAATCCTGGCGGGAGGGAGGGAGGGACACCATCCCCTGTCTTGTTGACAGCCAGGCTCCTGCCTGTGCCCCAGGGCTGTCTGTGTCACCCATCCGCCCGGAGGGAGCTCCAGAGCTACTAAATCCCATGAAAATCCGTGATACATCGACCTGCTAGATAAGAAAATCAGAGCGTGGTGACTAAATTAAAACAAAAATAGGTGTGTCTCATGTCTGGTCACTGGAGGGAGGAAACACCCTTTGCATCAGGCGTGGAAGGGCCCACACCCCATCCAGGTTGTGTTGCAGCTTCTGCCCACCCTCCTCCTCCCAACCCTCTGAGTGTGGGTACATTTGCAGGGCCAGAGCCGGGAAGGGAGCGGGGAAATCCCGTGTCCTGATGAAAGGCATATCTATAACTGCTTAGACCATGTGCTATTTTTAAGCTCTGAGATAAAATAGCATCCTAATGGCTTTCTTTGGGAGGGTCGGGCGATGGTTTGAATGTCAGGGCTGTCCCAGCCTACCCTGAACATCAGAGGCTTAAAGATCCCCCTCTCTCCTTGGGAAATCCACCTCTCTTCTTCTCTGGAACCTTTCTGTCAAGTGTCTCCGAGATGGGGTAGCCCCTGGTTCTACTG
>NW_020890512.1:0-595 GCF_003945725.1 Corapipo altera
CCGAGCTCCCAACGCTCCCGATGGGAATGAACCATCGACAAGAGCCCGCATCCCATTTTGGCATCTTTCCCCCCCCGAATTTGGGGCAGTCAACCCCTTTAAACGTCAATTTATTAAAGTTTGCCCAGGGGTAGGACGTGGCCCCAGAATCAGCCACCGGATCCTTGGAAAACCCCTGGAAAATCGGCCGGAGGTGCCTGCGCGGGGGCCGGGAGAGAAGGTGAGGCTCGTTTTTTGGGGAGGTCCTTTTTTTGGTCAATGGTACCCAAAGAGGGCCCAGGGGAGGAGATGATGCTCGAGGGGAGGTTTTCTGTCGTGGAGGGAACAGCTGCCCTATGAAATCCCGGAGTTAATCAGGAAAATAATCAGGAAACATCCCAAAACGGACGGAGACGTCCTCACCCTCCTCCAGCCGTGGGATTTACGGGATCCATGAGACCTCGGGAGCGACACAACTTCCCAGCTCCCGAGTTTTCAGGTGGCTTTGGAGCCCTCTCCATGTTTCCCTCGTGCCAGATCCCACCTGCTTTATGCTCTCATCCCAAAAATAATCATTGCTTTTCCCTCTCTCCGGATCCTCCTGCTCCACCTCGCC
>NW_020890512.1:695-1651 GCF_003945725.1 Corapipo altera
AGCCCTTCCCACCTCTGCCATTCCTTTCCACCTCCACCATCCTTTCCAACCTCCACATTCCTTCCAACCTCCATTATCCATTCCCAGTTCCACCATCCTTTCCCACCTCCATCATCCCTTCCCAATTCCATCATCCCTTCCCACCTCCGCCATCCCTTCCCACCTCCACCATTCATTCCCACTTCTGCCATCCCTTCTCACCTCCACCAACCTCTTCTACCTCCATCGTCCCTTCCCACCTCCCCCATCCCTTCCCACTTCTGCCATCCCTTTCCACCTCCACCATCTCTTCCCAATTCCATCATCCCTTCCCACCTCCTCCATCCTTCCTACCTTCACTGTCCCTTCCCACATCCACCATCCTTTCCCAATTCCATTGTCCCTTCCCATCTCCACCCTCCTTTCCCACCTCCACCATCCCTTCCCACCTCCTCCATCCCATGACTCGCCGATTTTTTGGGCTCATGCCCGGCTGGAGGACCCAGGAGAGCACGGAGTGGTGGAGTAGGAGTGTGGAATTCATTGGGAAGTGTGGAGTGTGTCCATCCAGGAGCAGAGCCAGCTTAGGGAAGATCAGGAGAGGGATGTTGAGCACTGCCGTGGTTTCCCAACATCTCCACCACCACCTCCAGGAGCCCAGGAATGGGATCTGGGAGGAGAATGAGGCCAGGGAAGGGCTGATGAGCTGTTGGCACTTTTCATGGGTGTCTTCCAATGTGTTACGTGGCTGGATGGGCTGGAAGTGGGCGGATGCCGGAGCACCGGGAATTTGATGATGACCTCTCAACTCCCTCCCAATCCAATCCAATCTAATCTAATCCAACCCAACCCATCCCAACCCAACCCTCCCAACTCATCCCAACTCTCCCAATCCATCCTGACTCAACCCATCCCAATCCTCCCAATCCAACCCAACCCATCCCATCCCAACCCAACACAACCCTCCCAACTCATCC
>NW_020890513.1:0-437 GCF_003945725.1 Corapipo altera
ACTCCCAGTATCCCCCAGTACCCCCAGCAGAGCCCCAGGACCCCCTCGGGGCTGTAGTGCAGGATCTGGGGGGGGAAAAACCAGTAAAAACCAGTAAAAACCAGTATAAAAACAATATCTCTCTATCGCCACCCAGTGGCGGTTTTGGGAACTGCAGCCTCTTCCCAGTAAATCCCAGTAACTCCCAGTATGCCCCAGTAGCTCCCAAGTGTCCCATGGGTCCCCCTCAGGGCTGTAGTGCAGGATCTGGACCAGTAAAAACCAGTAAAAACCAGTAAGAACCAGTAGAAAACCAATATCGCTCTATCGCCACCCAGTGGCGGTTTTGGGAATTGCAGCCTCTTCCCAGTAAATCCCAGTAACTCCCAGTATGGCCCAGTAGCTCCCAAGTGTCCCATGGGTCCCCCTCGGGGCTGTAGTGCAGGATCTGAACCAGT
>NW_020890513.1:537-1651 GCF_003945725.1 Corapipo altera
TATCGCCACCCAGTGGCGGTTTTGGGAATTGCAGCCTCTTCCCAGTATGCCCCAGTATCCCCCAGTATGCCCCAGTAGCTCCCAAGTGTCCCATGGGTCCCCCTCGGGGCTGTAGTGCAGGATCTGGACCAGTAAAAACCAGTAAAAACCAGTAAAAACCAGTAAGAACCAGTAGAAAACCAATATCGCTCTATCGCCACCCAGTGGCGGTTTTGGGAATTGCAGCCTCTTCCCAGTAAATCCCAGTAACTCCCAGTATGGCCCAGTAGCTCCCAAGTGTCCCATGGGTCCCCCTCGGGGCTGTAGTGCAGGATCTGAACCAGTAAAAACCAGTAAGAACCAGTAAGAACCAGTAAAAAACCAATATCGCTCTATCGCCACCCAGTGGCGGTTTTGGGAATTGCAGTCTCTTCCCAGTAGCTCCCAGTAACTCCCAGTATCCCCCAGTACCCCCAGTAGAGCCCCAGGACCCCCTCAGGGCTGTAGTGCAGGATCTGGGGGGGGGGAAAAACCAGTAAAAACCAGTAAAAACCAGTATAAAAACAATATCTCTCCATCGCCACCCAGTGGCGGTTTTGGGAATTGCAGCCTCTTCCCAGTAAATCCCAGTATGCCCCAGTAGCTCCCATGTCCCCCTCAGGGTTGTAGTGCAGGATCTGAACCAGTAAAAACCAGTAAGAACCAGTAAAAACCAGTAAAAACCAGTAGAAAATCAATATCGCTCTATCGCCACCCAGTGGCGGTTTTGGGAACTGCAGCCTCTTCCCAGTAAATCCCAGTAACTCCCAGTATGCCCCAGTAGCTCCCAATGTCCCATGGGTCCCCCTCGGGGCTGTAGTGCAGGATCTGAACCAGTAAAAACCAGTAAAAACCAGTAAGAACCAGTAGAAAACCAATATTGCTCTATCGCCACCCAGTGGCGGTTTTGGGAATTGCAGCCTCTTCCCAGTAGCTCCCAGTAACTCCCAGTATCCCCCAGTACCCCCAGTAGAGCCCCAGGTCCCCCTCAGGGCTGTAGTGCAGGATCTGGGGGGGAAAAAACCAGTAAAAACCAGTAAGAACCAGTAAAAACCAATATCGTTCTATCGCCACCCAGTGGCGGTTTTGGGAATTG
>NW_020890514.1:0-1651 GCF_003945725.1 Corapipo altera
ATATAATATAAATATTCTATATAATATATAATATACAATATATTTTTATATAATAGAACATATATTTATACATTTATATATAATATCATATATATAATTTAATATATTTCTATATAACATATATAACATAATATATGATTATATATAATGTATATAATATAATATATATTTTATATAATGTATAATATACAATATATTTTTATAGAACATGTATTTATACATTTATATATAATATAGCTATAATTTAATATATTTCTATATAACATATATAACATAATATATGATTATATATAATGCATATAATATAATATATATTGTATATAATATACAATATATTTTTATATAATATAGCATATTTATACATTTATATATAATATAATATATATAGTTTAATATATTTCTATATAACATAATATATGATTATATATAATGCAGATAATATAATATATATAGTATATAATATATAATGTACAATATATTATAATATGATACAATATATATTTATATATTTATATAATATAATATATAATTTAATATATTTCTATATAACATATATAACATAATATATATTTACATATAATGCATATAATATAATATATATTTATACATTTCTATATTATATATAAATGTATATTTATATATTTATATATTTATCTATATATTACAAATAAATATATAATATATTAATATATTTGTGTATTCCTATATAATATAATACATATTTATATATTTATGTATACTATAAAATATATACTATATACTTATTATTCTTAACATAGTATATATTTTTTATTACACAATTATATATTTATATATAGTATATTTATATAATATTACTTACAGATAATATATTTATATAATTATATAAAAAGAGATTTAACGTATATTTATGGACATTCCTTTAAAAATATATCCATCCCTTTATTTTATCTGTATTTGGAATATTTCATAGAAATTTATTTTTATATATCCATATATATTATCTATATTTAGATATATTATTTATATATTTTATATATATTTATGCATTATTATTTATACGTATATATGATATATACATATATATTGATATATTTATGTAATTATATAAAATATATCATACATATTTAGAGATATTTCTTTAAATTATGTATTTCTTTATTTTATCTATATTTTAAATACTGTATAGACACTTATTTTTATATATTCATATATATAACATTTATATATTATATTTTTATATATCAGCGTATTATATATAAAATATATATTTATATATATAAAAAATATATATAAAAAATATATATATATAAAAAATATATATATCACAAATATATATAAAATAAAATATGGATAAAATATATAAAATATATTTTAATACTTACACACATAATGTAAAAAAAGTAGAAAATGTACATTTAACGTATATTTAATATATATTTATATAAAAATTTATATATATATTTTAACTATATATTTAACATATATATAATATATATATGTTAAATATATTTTATCTTTATTTTATATAAGTATGTATATTATATATATATATATATATTTAGATATATTTTTTATCTATAGGGCAGTGTCCCCATATGAGCTGTGGGTGTTATAGGGCAGTGTCCTCACTGTCCCATATGAGCTGTGGGTGTTATAGGGCAGTGTCCTC
>NW_020890515.1:0-1001 GCF_003945725.1 Corapipo altera
CAGGGAGACAAACCAACTGCACCATAAACCCAAAGCTTCCAGGCTTCTTATCCTGGAAGTAAACGTTGGTGCAGTTGGTGGGTAAGGCTGGACACTCTGCGGGCAGTACTAACTTTCTTTGCTGACACCTTTGGTCTTCGAGGAATCTTTGTCTGTACGCCATTTTGGGATTCGAGCTGGCAGTTGTGAGACAGGGTTGAAAACAAGAAACAGCAGCCGTTATCCCCAGGAAAGAATGTCTGGAAGCTTTGGCTTTGTGGTGCAGTTGGTGGAGCAACCTGGGGACTCCATGAGAAGCAAGAATTTTCAGAGCTGGCAACTTTGGTGTCGGAGGAATCTTTGTTTGCATGCAATACTGGGAGTAGGGTTGTCAGTTGGTAGGCACGGCTGAAAACAGAAAATGCAACCTTAACTTCCAGGAAAGGAAACCTGGAAGCTTTGGGTTTATGGTGCAGTTGGTTTGTCAGTCTGGGGACTCCATGGGCAGCAAGAGCTTTCTGTGCTGGCACCTTTGGTTTGAGAGAAATCATCGTCCGTATGCAATTTTGGGAGTCGGACTGGCAGTTGGGAGGCAGGTCTGAATACAGGACACAAAAGCACTTCTCCCCAGAAAAGGAAGCCTGGAAAGTGTGGTTTTGTTGTGCATTTGGTGGGTGAGACTGGAGAATCCTTCGCAGCAAGAGCTTTCTGTGCTGGCACCTTTGTTTTGGGAGGAATCTTCAGTCGTATGCAATTTTGGGAGTCAGTATGACAGTCGAGAGGTAGGACTGAAAACAGGAAACAGCAGCCCTTATGGGTAGGAAAGAAAGCCTGGAATCTTTGGCTTTGTGGTGTACTTGGTGGGGCAGGGTGGTCACTCTGTGGGCAGCAAGAGCTTTCTGTTCTGTTGCCTTTGGTGTGGAAGGAATCTTTGTTTGTATGTAATTTTGGGAGTCGGGCTGTCAGTTGGGAGGTAGGTCTTAAAACAGGAAACGACAGCCCATCTCACCAGGAAAGGACAC
>NW_020890515.1:1101-1651 GCF_003945725.1 Corapipo altera
TTCTGTTCTGTTGCCTTTGGTGTGGAAGGAATCTTTGTTTGTATGTAATTTTGGGAGTCGGGCTGTCAGTTGGGAGGTAGGTCTTAAAACAGGAAACGACAGCCCATCTCAACAGGAAAGGACACTTGGAAACTTTGGCCTGGTTGTGCCGTTAGTGTGTCTCCCTGGGGACTCCATGGGTAGGAAGAGCTTTCTGTGCTGGCACCTTTGTTGTGGGAGGAATCATCATCCGTATGCAATTTTGGATGTAGGACTGGCATTTGGGAGGCAAGGTTGAAAACAGGAAACAGGAACCCTTATCCTCTGGATAGAAAGCCTGAAAGCTTTGGCTTTGTGGTCGAATTGGTTGACCAGGTTGGACACTCCATGAGCAGCAAGAACGTTCTCTCACGGTCTCTTTGCTGTTGGAGGAATCTTCATCTGTATGCAATTTTGGATGTAGGGCTGGCATTTGGGAGGCAAGGTTGAAAACAGGAAACAGCAGCCGTTATCCCCACCAACTGCACCACAAAGTCAAAGCTTCCAGGTTTTCTTTGCTGGGGATAACGGC
>NW_020890516.1:0-1172 GCF_003945725.1 Corapipo altera
CTCAGGGTCAGCACCGCTCCGAGGACTCCCCGTGGCCGTGGGGCGGCTTTACCTGAAGATGCCCTCGGTCTGGTCCCCGTTGAGCGCCAGGACCTCCTCGGAGAGGCGGGTCTGCACCCAGGGCAGCTGCCGGTCGGGGTAACGCTCCTTCTGCATGGCCACGATGTCCTGCAGGGAGCTGCCGAACATGGAGGGGTTGAACACGGCGTTCTTGGCGTGGCGGATCTCCTCGATGTTCGGCTTCTTCAGGCCCTGCCGGAGACACGGGGGGGGGGGGGGGGTCCCCGGCCCCGCCGGGAGCTCCGGCGGGTCCTCCTCGATCCCACCACCACCCCCCCCGGCTGAGCTCCGCAACGGATCCATCCACGGATGGATCTGGTGGAACCGGTCGAGGTCTCCAGCTCAGCACTGGTGGGTTCCACCACCCACCCACTGCCTTGATTTGGGAGCGGATCCAGCCCTGGGGATGATCCCAATGGATCTTGGTGGGTCCATGGCCACGCCGGAGGATCTACACTGATGGATTGTCCAGGAGGAGGAGCCATGGCTTTGGGATTCTTCTGGAAAGTTCAACACCGGTGGGTTCCATCATCCGCCACCCATCCACCATCTTGATTCGGAAGCAGATCCAGCTCTGGGGATGATCCCGATGGATCTTGGTGGGTCCATGGCCATACTGGGAGATCTACACCCATGGATTGTCCAGGAGGAGGAACCACGGCTTTGGGATTCTTCTGGAAAGCTCAACACTGGTGGGTTCCACCATCCCTCACCCATCCACCATCTTGATTCGGAAGCAGATCCAGCCCTGGGGATGATCCCGATGGATCTTGGTGGGACCTCCACGCTGGAGGATCTACACTGATGGATTGTCCAGGAGGAGGAGCCATGGCTTTGGGATTCTTCTGGAAAGCTCAGCAACGGTGGGTTCCACCATCCACCATCTTGACCTGGAAGTAGATCCAGCCCTGGGGATGATCCCAATGGACCTTGGTGGGTCCATGGCCACACTGGAGGATCTACACTGATGGATTGCCCAGGAGGAGGAGCCACGGCTTTGGGATTCTTCTGGAAAGCTCAGTACCCATGGGTTACATCACCCACCCACTGCCTTGATTCGGAAGCAGATCCAGCCCTGGGGATGATCCCAATGGACCTTGGTGGGTCCATGG
>NW_020890516.1:1272-1651 GCF_003945725.1 Corapipo altera
TGATTCGGAAGCAGATCCAGCCCTGGGGATGATCCCAATGGATCTTGGTGGGACCTCCACGCTGGAGGATCTACACTGATGGATTGTCCAGGAGGAGGAGCCACGGCTTTGGGATTCTTCTGGAAAGCTCAGCACTGGTGGGTTCCACCATCCACCATCTTGATTTGGAAGCAGATCCAGCCCTGGGGATGATCCCGATGGATCTTGGTGGGACCTCTATACTGGGGGATCTACACTGATGGATTGTCCAGGAGGAGGAGCCACGGCTTTGGGATTCTTCTGGAAAGCTCAGCACCCGTGGGTTCCATCAGCCACCCACTGCCTTGATTCGGAGCAGATCCAGCCCTGGGGATGATCCCGATGGATCTTGGTGGGTCCA
>NW_020890517.1:0-820 GCF_003945725.1 Corapipo altera
CCCCCCCCGCGGCGAGGCGGGCGCAGGGGTAGGACTGTGGGCACAGGTAGAGGCTGTTGTAGCGCTGGGACAGCGCCCGCAGCTCCCGGGGCCGAAGGGAGGGGGTCCGGGACAGGGTCCGCACGTGGGCACGGCTGAGGGGGGGGCACGGGGGGGTCAGGGACCCCAAATTCCCTGGCAGGAAACACTAAATCCCCCCAAATCCCCCCCAAATCCCCCCAAATCCCCCCCAAATCCCCTCAAATCCCCACACAGCTTCCAGGGGGTCCGGGACAGGGTCCGCACGTGGGCACGGCTGAGGGGGGGCACGGGGGGGTCAGGAACCCCAAATTCCCTGGCAGGAAACACTAAATCCCCCCAAATCCCCCCCAAATCCCCTCAAATCCCCACACAGCTTCCAGGGGGTCCGGGACAGGGTCCGCACGTGGGCACGGCTGAGGGGGGGGGCACGAGGGGGGTCAGGGACCCCCAAAACTCCTGGTGGGAACCACCAAATCCCCCCAAACCCCCCTGTCAGGGACCCCCCCATCAGGGACCCCCCCAAACCTCCCCATCAGGGACCCCCAAATCCCCCCAAAGCTCCCACGAACGCCCAAACCCCCCCAAATCCCCCCCATCAGGAACCACCAAAACCCCCCAGATCCCCCAAAAGCCCTCAAACCCCCCCAAAGCTCCCAGGGGGGCCCCCCATGCCATGGGGACCCCCCACCCCACGGAGATCCCCCCCAGGACTCCCATGGCCCCCACCCCATGAGACCCCCCATTTCCCCCATTCCCCCCTCCACCCCATGAGACCCCCAATTTCCCCCATGGCCCCCCC
>NW_020890517.1:830-1650 GCF_003945725.1 Corapipo altera
CCCCCCCCGCGGCGAGGCGGGCGCAGGGGTAGGACTGTGGGCACAGGTAGAGGCTGTTGTAGCGCTGGGACAGCGCCCGCAGCTCCCGGGGCCGAAGGGAGGGGGTCCGGGACAGGGTCCGCACGTGGGCACGGCTGAGGGGGGGGCACGGGGGGGTCAGGGACCCCAAATTCCCTGGCAGGAAACACTAAATCCCCCCAAATCCCCCCCAAATCCCCCCAAATCCCCCCCAAATCCCCTCAAATCCCCACACAGCTTCCAGGGGGTCCGGGACAGGGTCCGCACGTGGGCACGGCTGAGGGGGGGCACGGGGGGGTCAGGAACCCCAAATTCCCTGGCAGGAAACACTAAATCCCCCCAAATCCCCCCCAAATCCCCTCAAATCCCCACACAGCTTCCAGGGGGTCCGGGACAGGGTCCGCACGTGGGCACGGCTGAGGGGGGGGGCACGAGGGGGGTCAGGGACCCCCAAAACTCCTGGTGGGAACCACCAAATCCCCCCAAACCCCCCTGTCAGGGACCCCCCCATCAGGGACCCCCCCAAACCTCCCCATCAGGGACCCCCAAATCCCCCCAAAGCTCCCACGAACGCCCAAACCCCCCCAAATCCCCCCCATCAGGAACCACCAAAACCCCCCAGATCCCCCAAAAGCCCTCAAACCCCCCCAAAGCTCCCAGGGGGGCCCCCCATGCCATGGGGACCCCCCACCCCACGGAGATCCCCCCCAGGACTCCCATGGCCCCCACCCCATGAGACCCCCCATTTCCCCCATTCCCCCCTCCACCCCATGAGACCCCCAATTTCCCCCATGGCCCCCCC
>NW_020890518.1:0-1649 GCF_003945725.1 Corapipo altera
AGGGACAATGTGATGTCACAGGAAGTATGTGATGTCGCAGAGGAGTATGTGATGTTATGGAGAGGATGTGATATCACAAAGGAATAGGTGATGTCACAGCAGAGGATGTGACGTCCCAGGAAGGATGTTAAAGATGTGATGTCACAGGGGAGCTGGGACGTCATAGGAGATATATGTGATGTCACAGAAAGTATGTGATGTCACAGGAGGATGTGAAGTCATGGGGAGGATGTGATATCACAGGAGAGGATGTGATGTCACAGAGGAGAATGTGATGTCACAGGAAGAACGTGTAGGATGTCGTCATAAAGGAGGATGTGATATCACAGGAAAGATGATATGTCACAGGGAGAACGTGAAGTCACAGGGGAGGATGTGATGTCACTGAAATGATGTGATGTCACAGAGGGGGATGTTATGTTACAGGAAGGATGTAAAGGATGTGATTTTCGACAAAGGTTGTGATGTCAAAGCATGCATGTGATGTCCCTGAGAAGGATGTGATGTCACAGGAAGATTGTGATGTTGCAGTGGAGGATGTGATGTCACAGAGGCCTATGTGATGTCACAGGGAGAATATGAAGGATGTGATGTCACAGACGAGGATGTGATGTCACCAGAAGGATGTGAAGGATTTGATGTCACGAAGGAGGATGTGAGGTCATAGAGGAGGATGTGAAAGATGTGATGTCACAGAGGAGGATGTGATTTCACAGGAAGGATGCGATGTCACAGAGGAAAATGTGATGTAACGGGGAGGATATGATGACACAGGGAGGATATGAAGGATGTGATATCAAAGACAGGATATGATGTCACAGAGGAGGACGTGATGTCACAGGGATGATGGGACGTCAGAGAGGAAGATGAGATGTCACAGAGAGGATGTGATGTCACAATGGAGGATGTGATGTCACAGGGGAGGATGTGATGTCGCTGAAGAGGGTGGGATGTCAGAGGGACGATGTGAGGTCACAGAGGAGGATGTGATGTCATGTGGAGGATGTGAGGTCACAGAGGAGAACGTGATGTCACAGCGGAGACTGTGATGTCACCAGAAGGATATGAAGGATGTGATGTCACATGGAAAAAGAGAGCTGGAAGATAAAGGGGCTGACGGGCAATGGGCACAGGCGGGTGACTGGGATCTCCAGTCTGGGCAGGCACTGGGGAGCACTGGGCAATGCTGGCCCTGGAACACAAGGGCTGGGCCCAGGGAAGTGCTGGGGTGGTGGCAGTGCCCGGCTCCAGCCCATTTGAGAGCATTGTAGCCCCCAGGTGGTTCAGGCCCATCCCCGCCCTCTCCGAGCAGAACCCAGAGGGGCAGATGCCCTTTGCTGGCCCTGCCCCTGTCCCAGCTGGGCACACCATGTCCTCCCAAATCAGCTGGACCCCGCTATGCTGAGCTGGCCCAGGCAGGGACTGCCAGGGACTGGCAGCCCAACAGGGCTCTGGCTCCACACTGGGAAGGCCCTGGGACACAGCCGCCCCAGTGCCCCTGTCCCCAGGGATGGCCCTGCCCTGCCCTGGGCCCAGTGCTGGCCCTCAGCAGGATGGCACCTTCCCACCCCACTCTCCCTCCCTCCCCACCCGCCTCAGAGACCCCTCTGTGCTGGGACCCCCGTGGGCAGAGATCAAGGACAGGCACT
>NW_020890519.1:0-1648 GCF_003945725.1 Corapipo altera
TCCCAGCACTAACTGAACACTTTGTCTGCAGCACTGGCATGTCCAGGTCCAAGGTACAAGCGTGTGGTAAAAGCAGCAGCAAAGGGAAAGGAGCCCAGATGCCACTGATCCAGAAGAAACTCATTGCCCCCTCCAGAAGAGCTACCTCCAAAAGCCAGGAAAAGTCATCATCTTCCCACGAAAAGTCATTGTTATCCTTCTGCTCTTCTTCTGCTGCTGGCAAGACCCCTAACAAAAGAGGTAAGAGGTATGTCATTACTCTGAGGGCTTACTTCACTCTGCTTTCTCCCCAGCCATTGCCTCGGTCCGCGTGGGAAAGTGGGATGGGACCGGGCAGTGCAATCAGGGTTCTGACACAGTTGAGGTGCAGTGTAGCAATGCCAATTTATTCAGGGGGAACAAGGAGTTAAATAAACTAGGTTTGAGGGGCGGATTCTAAACCGGGGACGCGCAAGAGATTGACAGCTCAGGGAGAAATGTGATAGGGAGCCAGGGGGAAGATGGGTGGAACCCCCTGGGTCTCTGAGGGAACTGGCGAATGGTAGCTCTCCCTGCACTGTGGTACACTACAGCCAATCAGTAACAGAGGAGCAGGAAAACAGGGGAACAAAGGGACAAACTTTGGAAGGGAAAATCTGAGGGAGAAATGGAGACAATATGGAGGTACAACAGAATTCAAAAATTTTGACAATAAACGGGGGTGCATAAGAATTCATAAGTACACAACAATAAACTGGAGTAAAACTGTCAGTCCACTGGGTGAATTGTCCAGTCAGTAACAAGTCCATTTAGATTCCATTTATGCTTCTCCAGGCAACATATCTCTCCCATTCTGTCTTTTCATCCATCACAAGCCATGTCACCCCACTTTACAAAGAGAGAACTTTACAAAGGTAACCATTTAGTCCCTCTGAAATTACCTTTGCCACGCTCCACTGCAACAGAGCGCGCATCCAAACTCTTGCCCACTGCAGCAGGAAGCAGCACACTTTCTGCTGGACCTTCAGAATCAGTCTGTGTAATTGAAAAGACACATCTGAGAACTGGCAAAGGCTCCTTCTCAACCCACTTCCACGCACAGCACTTCAGCTTCAGCCAACAGGCCTAACAAGCGCAATCATGTGGCGGAAGCAACAAAACAGGCAAACACAGCCAGCACGTTCAGCATCTCTCTTGAGCAGGGCTTTCCAAAGGGGATGAAGTACTCCTGCCCAAGCCAGAGAGAACCTAGGCAGAAGAAATACATCTCCAGACAGTAAGTTATTTGACATTAATGGACCCAGGGAAGCAGGCTATGAGGTGGAAAAAAACAATCCTCACAGTGCCAGTCTTGTAGAATTTCAGAGGACTGCAAGCAGCAAGAAACTTTACTGCTTTGTTCTAGAAATCCAGCTGGGAGGTCAGCTGCAAGGAGACCCAGGACATTAGCTTGACCTCACTTTGTCCCAGCACTAACTGAACACTTTGTCTGCAGCACGGCCATGTCCAGGTCCAAGGTACAAGTGTGTGGCAAAAGCAGCAGCAAAGGGAAAGGAGCCCAGACGCCAATGATCCAGGAGGACCTCACTGCCTCCTCCAGAGTAGGTACCTCAGAATCCCAGGGGGAGTCATTGTCTTCCTTCTGCTCTTCTCCTGCTGCTGGCAAGGC
>NW_020890520.1:0-1647 GCF_003945725.1 Corapipo altera
GCATCTGGCATACCCATGTTAGCAAGAGAGGACAGTCCTGGGCTCTCCAGGGTGTGTGTTCCTGATGTCTTGCTGCTCAGGAAGCATGGGGCTGGGCTGCCGAGTGGCTCATCGTCTGCAATGCAAGCAGCATCTCCCCCTCCCCACACCCAGACAGACCCAGATGCCATGGTCGGCAAGCGAGGGCACCATGAGGGGACCTGCCAGCTCTGCCACTGCAGCTGCTCCCTCTGTTGCTGGCAGCTGGGCTTGAATATTCATGGCAACAAAAGATTAGCACTGTGTGTTTTTGGCACTGGAGACAGATAAACTTTCTTGAGGTGCCTATGGCTCTGTTCTCATCCCATTCAAAAAGCTTGCTCCCTCTCCCCTGCTCCACTTGTCTGCTTCATTGACCAGCTGATTCTCTTGCTGCATAAATGGCCTGTGTTGGGAGAGGGAGGCGAGCAGCTTGATTAAGTATTCAGCAAAGTGGTTCGGAGTCCAGACAAACTAGTGTGGATCTTGCCAACACTTGCACTCAATTGGCACTGAGGAAAGCCAGGGAAAAAGCTCATTTATAAATAGGCAAAATTTTGCAAGGCACCAGAGAGGACTTATGAGCTGCTATCCGCCGATCAAGTAATTTAGACATTTAAGACTATCCCTCTGGCTTCCACTGGGGTTTAGGGTTTTGAGTGTCTAAAGAACATTCAAGGAGACTTAGACCTTTCGGTTGCTTAGAAACTTTCCAGTTTCATCTCACATCATTACTGATGGGTTTAAAATACTATCTGCCACTTCTCCCTCCCTGCTCTGAACTGTCCTGGAAATGGAAAAAAAAAATCAAATTAAGAATTGTTATCAAATTATTGATGTTGGTCAGAAGTGGCAGATAGTATTTTAAACCCATCAGTAATGATGTGAGATGAAACTGGAAAGTTTCTAAGCAACCGAAAGGTCTAAGTCTCCTTGAATGTTCTTTAGACACTCAAAACCCTAAACCCCAGTGGAAGCCAGAGGGATAGTCTTAAATGTCTAAATTACTTGATCGGCGGATAGCAGCTCATAAGTCCTCTCTGGTGCCTTGCAAAATTTTGCCTATTTATAAATGAGCTTTTTCCCTGGCTTTCCTCAGTGCCAATTGAGTGCAAGTGTTGGCAAGATCCACACTAGTTTGTCTGGACTCCGAACCACTTTGCTGAATACTTAATCAAGCTGCTCGCCTCCCTCTCCCAACACAGGCCATTTATGCAGCAAGAGAATCAGCTGGTCAATGAAGCAGACAAGTGGAGCAGGGGAGAGGGAGCAAGCTTTTTGAATGGGATGAGAACAGAGCCATAGGCACCTCAAGAAAGTTTATCTGTCTCCAGTGCCAAAAACACACAGTGCTAATCTTTTGTTGCCATGAATATTCAAGCCCAGCTGCCAGCAACAGAGGGAGCAGCTGCAGTGGCAGAGCTGGCAGGTCCCCTCATGGTGCCCTCGCTTGCCGACCATGGCATCTGGGTCTGTCTGGGTGTGGGGAGGGGGAGATGCTGCTTGCATTGCAGACGATGAGCCACTCGGCAGCCCAGCCCCATGCTTCCTGAGCAGCAAGACATCAGGAACACACACCCTGGAGAGCCCAGGACTGTCCTCTCTTGCTAACATGGGTATGCCAGATGC
>NW_020890521.1:0-1647 GCF_003945725.1 Corapipo altera
TCCCAGCACTAACTGAACACTTTGTCTGCAGCACTGGCATGTCCAGGTCCAAGGTACAAGCGTGTGGTAAAAGCAGCAGCAAAGGGAAAGGAGCCCAGATGCCACTGATCCAGAAGAAACTCATTGCCCCCTCCAGAAGAGCTACCTCCAAAAGCCAGGAAAAGTCATCATCTTCCCACGAAAAGTCATTGTTATCCTTCTGCTCTTCTTCTGCTGCTGGCAAGACCCCTAACAAAAGAGGTAAGAGGTATGTCATTACTCTGAGGGCTTACTTCACTCTACTTTCTCCCCAGCCATTGCCTCGGTCCGCGTGGGAAAGTGGGATGGGACCGGGCAGTGCAATCAGGGTTCTGACACAGTTGAGGTGCAGTGTAGCAATGCCAATTTATTCAGGGGGAACAAGGAGTTAAATAAACTAGGTTTGAGGGGCGGATTCTAAACCGGGACGCGCAAGAGATTGACAGCTCAGGGAGAAATGTGATAGGGAGACGGGGGGAAGATGGGTGGAACCCCCTGGGTCTCTGAGGGAACTGGCGAATGGTAGCTCTCCCTGCACTGTGGTACACTACAGCCAATCAGTAACAGAGGAGCAGGAAAACAGGGGAACAAAGGGACAAACTTTGGAAGGGAAAATCTGAGGGAGAAATGGGGACAATATGGAGGTACAACAGAATTCAAAAATTTTGACAATAAACGGGGGTGCATAAGAATTCATAAGTACACAACAATAAACTGGAGTAAAACTGTCAGTCCACTGGGTGAATTGTCCAGTCAGTAACAAGTCCATTTAGATTCCATTTATGCTTCTCCAGGCAACATATCTCTCCCATTCTGTCTTTTCATCCATCACAAGCCATGTCACCCCACTTTACAAAGAGAGAACTTTACAAAGGTAACCATTTAGTCCCTCTGAAATTACCTTTGCCACGCTCCACTGCAACAGAGCGCGCATCCAAACTCTTGCCCACTGCAGCAGGAAGCAGCACACTTTCTGCTGGACCTTCAGAATCAGTCTGTGTAATTGAAAAGACACATCTGAGAACTGGCAAAGGCTCCTTCTCAACCCACTTCCACGCACAGCACTTCAGCTTCAGCCAACAGGCCTAACAAGCGCAATCATGTGGCGGAAGCAACAAAACAGGCAAACACAGCCAGCACGTTCAGCATCTCTCTTGAGCAGGGCTTTCCAAAGGGGATGAAGTACTCCTGCCCAAGCCAGAGAGAACCTAGGCAGAAGAAATACATCTCCAGACAGTAAGTTATTTGACATTAATGGACCCAGGGAAGCAGGCTATGAGGTGGAAAAAAACAATCCTCACAGTGCCAGTCTTGTAGAATTTCAGAGGACTGCAAGCAGCAAGAAACTTTACTGCTTTGTTCTAGAAATCCAGCTGGGAGGTCAGCTGCAAGGAGACCCAGGACATTAGCTTGACCTCACTTTGTCCCAGCACTAACTGAACACTTTGTCTGCAGCACGGCCATGTCCAGGTCCAAGGTACAAGTGTGTGGCAAAAGCAGCAGCAAAGGGAAAGGAGCCCAGACGCCAATGATCCAGGAGGACCTCACTGCCTCCTCCAGAGTAGGTACCTCAGAATCCCAGGGGGAGTCATTGTCTTCCTTCTGCTCTTCTCCTGCTGCTGGCAAGGC
>NW_020890522.1:0-1094 GCF_003945725.1 Corapipo altera
GGGGGAGACTAGAGGGGACCGGGGCATGTACTGGGATTGACTGGGAGGAAACTGGACCCACCCAGGTCCCCCAGTGCCCCCGTGGTGTCCCCAGGGTGTCTCTGCAGTGTCCCCGCGGTGTCCCCACGTCCCCCCCCATGGCCCTGCTGGCCCTGCTCCTGGCCCTGCCAGCCCTGGCCTCGGCCACCCCGCTGCCCCCGGCCCCTCAGGAGGTCGCCCTGGACATGGCGCCGTCGGCCTTCGACGACCGGTACCGGGGCTGCGGCCGCGCCATGGCGGCGGCGCTGCCGGCGCTCAACCGCTCCGAGTTCCCGCTCAACGGCGACTACGCGGCGGGCTGGGCGCTGGCGGCGGCCGAGTGGCGCGTCCGGGGGTCCCCGGCGGCCCCCAAGTCCCCCCCGCTGAGCCCCGAGCAGGCCGTGGCCCTCTTGGCCTACACGGCGCCGGTGCCGCTGCACCGGGCCTTCAACGCGGCGTCGCGGGCGGCCGGGCGCTCCCGCCGGGAATACCGGGACGGCTTCCACTTCAAGGCCTTGCATTTCCTGCTGACGGGGGCGGTGGGAGCGCTGTGGGAGGCGCAGGGCCGGCCGTGCCAGCGGGTTTTCCGCGGGGTGAGCGGGGTGAGGTTCGTGGCCCGGCCGGGCCGCGCCGTCCGCTTCGGCCACTTCGCGTCGGCGTCGCGGCGGAACCGCAGCGCGTGGGCCTTCGGCGCCGACACGGCCTTCGAGGTGCTCACCTGCCACGGGGCGGCTGTCAGGGATTTCTCCTTCTTCCCCGACGAGGACGAGGTGCTCATCCCGCCCTTCGAGACCTTCGAGGTCGCCGAGGTGGCCGGGGGCGCCGGGGCCGGGGCGCGGATCCGGCTCCGCTCCACAGGGACCCTCAGCAACTACAACTGCGAGTGGCTGCGAGGTGAGGGCACGAGGGGGGCACCCACGGTGGGTACAAGGGACAGGGACACCCACGGTGGGCACAGGGGACAGGGAAACCCACGGTGGGCACAGGGACAGGGATACCCACGGTGGGCACAGGGACAGGGACACCCACGGTGGGCACAGGGACAGGGATACCCACGGTGGGCACAGGGACAGGGA
>NW_020890522.1:1194-1647 GCF_003945725.1 Corapipo altera
ACCCACGGTGGGTACAGGGGACAGGGATACCCACGGTGGGCACATGGGACAGGGACAGCCACAGTGGGTACAGGGGACAGGGACACCCACGGTGGGCACAGGGGACAGGGATACCCACGTTGGGCACAGGGACAGGGATACCCACGTTGGGCACAGGGACAGGGACACCACGGTGGGCACAGGGACAGGGACACCCACGGTGGGGATGGGGGACAGGGACACCCATTGTGGGGACAGGGGACAGGGACACCCACGGTGGGTACAGGGGACAGGGACACTCATGACTGAGGACAGGGATGTGACAGGGACACCCACTACGGTACAGGGGACAGGGACACCCATGGTGGGCACAGGGGACAGGGACACCCATGGCTGGGGACAGGGTGGTGACAGGGACATGACAGGGACACCCACGGTGGGTATGGGGACAGGGACACCTGTGGCTGGGGACAG
>NW_020890523.1:0-1646 GCF_003945725.1 Corapipo altera
TATGGGTTGTTAGTAAAGCCATTACATAGCCTTGTCAAGACTAAATCGCAGGTGAAAACCCAGTACACCCCATCCCTTACCCCATGGCCAACCATTCTCAACTTGGTTTTCAAGACGCCTCATCACCTATTATAGAAGAACTT
The DNA here is from genome assembly GCF_003945725.1 of Corapipo altera. NCBI lineage: Eukaryota > Metazoa > Chordata > Aves > Passeriformes > Pipridae > Corapipo > Corapipo altera. Next base: position 144 of record NW_020890523.1, read on the forward strand.
ATCGAATTCCACGACCATGCATTAATAGTTGCCCTAGCCATCTGCAGCCTAGTCCTATATCTCCTAGCTCTCATACTTATAGAAAAACTATCCTCTAACACCGTAGACGCACAAGAAGTAGAACTTGTTTGAACAATCCTGCCCGCTATTGTCCTAGTCATGTTAGCCCTCCCATCCCTCCAAATCCTCTATATAATAGACGAAATTGACGAACCCGACCTCACCCTTAAAGCTATTGGACATCAATGATATTGATCCTACGAATACACAGACTTTAAAGACCTATCTTTTGACTCCTACATACTACCAACTTCAGACCTACCACTTGGCCACTTCCGCCTTCTAGAGGTCGATAACCGTATTGTAATCCCAATAGAATCCCCAATCCGAATTATTGTTACAGCTGACGATGTCCTCCACTCCTGAGCCGTACCCAGCCTTGGTGTAAAAACCGATGCAATTCCTGGACGATTGAACCAAACTTCCTTCATCACAACCCGCCCTGGAGTCTTTTATGGCCAATGCTCAGAAATCTGTGGAGCCAACCATAGCTTCATACCCATCGTAGTAGAATCAGCCCCTCTAGCACATTTCGAAAACTGATCTTCACTTCTAACTTCCTAATCATTAAGAAGCTATGAACCAGCACTAGCCTTTTAAGCTAGAGAAAGAGGACCATTCCCCCTCCTTAATGATATGCCCCAATTAAACCCAGCACCATGACTCTTTATTATACTCACCTCATGATATATTTTCTCCCTCATTCTTCAACCCAAGCTCCTATTATTTACCTCAACTAACTCACCTTCCAACAAAATATTAACTCCCATAAAAACTTCCTCCTGAAACTGACCATGAACCTAAGCTTCTTCGATCAATTCATAAGTCCCTCTCTCCTTGGAATCCCTCTTATCCTCATCTCACTGCTATTTCCAGCACTTCTATTCCCCTCCCCCGGCAGCCGATGAATTACAAATCGCCTCTTAACTCTTCAGCTCTGATTCTTCCATCTAATCACAAAACAGCTAATAACCCCCCTAAACAAAAAAAGGACATAAATGAGCCCTAATCCTACTGTCACTAATAATCATACTATTAACAATTAACTTACTAGGCCTTTTACCTTATACATTCACACCTACTACTCAACTGTCAATAAACCTAGCCCTAGCCTTCCCTCTATGACTTGCCACTTTACTCACAGGCCTGCGAAACCAACCCTCAGCCTCTCTAGGCCATCTTCTACCCGAAGGTACCCCAACACCTTTAATTCCCGCCCTTATTCTAATCGAAACAACAAGCCTTCTTATCCGCCCCCTAGCCCTAGCAGTCCGTCTTACAGCTAACCTCACAGCAGGCCACCTACTCATTCAACTCATCTCAACAGCCTCTACCGTTCTTCTTCCCATCATGCCCGCTGTATCCCTCCTAACTACAGTAATTCTCCTCCTCCTTGCAATTCTAGAAGTAGCTGTAGCCATGATCCAAGCTTATGTCTTCGTT
>NW_020890524.1:0-1646 GCF_003945725.1 Corapipo altera
GCCCCAGTTTACCCCTGACTGCAGTCAATGCCCTCCACCTCATGGAGCGATAGTACAGGTTATCTCTTGCCTCCATGCTATAAAAGAACTTTTTATTTGTCTTCACATTAACTATACCACTGAGTGTGAAACCATTTCTGTGCTTAAATAGGATGTTACCAGTTCATCACAAGAAAATTGCAGGCATGATGCGAGCCAGAGCCCATAGGGAGGTCCACAAAGGGCCCTGTCACAGCAGTGACATCATTGGGGACACGGGTGACAGCCCTGGGGACAGCGGTGACATCACAGGGATAGTGGTGACATCACACAAACCACGGTGACATCACAGGGACAGCGGTGACATCGCACAAACCGCGGTGACATCACAGACAGTGTGGTGACATCACAGAGAAAGCAGTGACATCACAGGGGCATCGGTGACATCACAGAGACAGCAGTGACATCACAGGCACAGCAGTGACATTACAGGGGAATCAGTGACATCATAGGGACATCAATGACATCACAGGGACAGCGGTGACATCACAAGCACAGCAGTGACATCACAGATACAACAGTGACATCAGACAGAAAGTGATGATATTACAGGGACAGCAGTGACATCCCAGGCACAGCACTGACATCACAGGGACATTGGTGACATCACAGAGACAGTGGTGACATCACAGGGACATTGGTGACATCACAGGCACAGAAGTGACTAACGGCGGAGGGGGACAGACAGAAATGCTCACAAATCAATATGATCGGCAAAAATGTCCCATTTATTAGAGGAAAGGCAGCTTATTTGCTGCCTGTGACACACAGACATGATTCTTCCCCAGGTTACATTGGATACATAAGGGAAACATACTGTGCTGTACAGTACTAATTAGATAACAGCAGGTATCCATAAAACTTGTTTTCCTGCCAAAAGAACTCCTCCTTCACCTTGGCACAAGGCCTTCAGCCATATTAGTGGTGCAGTATTTTTAGTGTCTGCACCCAGCCATGCCAAGGTAAAGGTCGCAGAAATGCAATAGAAATTGTTCATACAATTTCTGTCCTCCAACAGGTGACATCACAGGGACATCAGTGACATCACAGGGACAGCGGTGACATCACAGGGACAGCGGTGATGTATCGGGGAGGGGTTACTGTATCAGGGAAGGTCCAAGATACAGACACGAAAAACAGACACCGTAGCTCGCTCAACAAAAAATAAAACAATATTTATTACAAAAGGTGGCCAAGAAAATGAACAAACCCAGAAGGGAGGAAGGAGGAGAGAAATAAGCCCCCAGTTACCCAGCTGTTGCCCAGAAAGTTCTCTTACCAACCTAGCAGGCCTGTAATTACCCAGAGCAGAAGCTGCATCCCTGGAGAGTCAGTAAGTTCACAAACTGGCAGGTGCCCCTGCCAAAGGCAACGTTGTCCTTGGTGTGAAGTGAGCTCTCCCCAAGAAAGCACTGTCTACTTTTATACAATTAATTGAGTGACCACAGCCTCCCAGGTGTGGCCAGCACTGCCCAGCCCGAGGCCCTCAGTCCCACCCCCGGTTATGTCAGTGCATCTCCTCTGCACACGTGAGAACTTTGGAAATCCCCTCAGGCACATGCAGAGTGTTTTGGGGGTCTTTCTTAATTGAGTCTGGGGCCGAGCCT
>NW_020890525.1:0-1646 GCF_003945725.1 Corapipo altera
GGGGGGGGGTTGGGGACCCCTTGGGTGATTTTGGGACCCCAGGGGGTGTTTGGGGACCCCTGGGGGGGTGGAGCCCCCACCTTGAAGAGCTGCACCCCGATGCAGGCGAACATGAACTGCAGCAGCGTCGTGACGATCATGATGTTACCGATGGTTCGGATGGCGACGAACACGCACTGGACAACGTGCTGGGGACAACGGGGACAACGGGGGGGTCACCACGGGGACAACGGGGACAACGGGGGGGGTCACCACGGGATGGGGACAACGGGGACAACGGGGGGGTCACCACGGGCTGGGGACACGGGGGACAGGGACAAGGACAGGGGGGTCACCACGGGTTGGGGACAATGGGGACAATGGGGACAGGGGGGCACCACGGGCTGGGGACAGCGGGGAGAGGGACAGGGATAGGTGAGGTGGCACCAAGCATGGGGACAGTGGGGACAGGGACAGGGACAGAGTTGGCACCATGGGCTGGGGACAACAGGGACAGGGACAAGGACAGGGACAGGGGTGTCACCACGGGCTGGGGACAGGGACAGGGTTGGGGACAACAGGGACAGGGACAGGTGAAGTGTCACCATGTGATGGGGACAGTGGGGACAGAGGTGTCACCACAGGCTGGGGACAGGGACAGGGACAGAGCTGGCACCATGGGCTGGGGACAATGGGGACAGGGACAAGGACAGGGGACAATGGGGACAGGGGGGTCACCATGGGCTTGGGACAATGGGGACAATGGGGACAGGGACAAGGACAGGGGACAATGGGGACAGGGGGGTCACCATGGGTTGGGGACAGGGACAGGTGAGGGTGGCACCGGGCATGGGGACAGCAGGGACAGGGATGGGGACAGTGGGGACAGGGCTGGGCCCACGTGCTGGGGACAGGGACACGTTGGTGCCATCGGGATGTGGGGACACCGGGGACAAGAGGGACACCACGTGTGTCACCAGGACAGAGGGACAGTGGGGACACTGGGGACAGTGGGGACACTGGGCCACCACTGTCACCTGAGCCACCCCAGCACAGCACGCCCCAGTGCTCCCAGTGCCCCCAGTACAGTGTCCCAGCCCCTCCCAGTGCCCCCAGTACAGTGTCCCAGCCCCTCCCAGTGCTCCCAGTGCCACCAGTACAGTGTCCCAGCCCCTCCCAGTGCCCCCAGTACAGTGTCCCAGCCCCTCCCAGTGCTCCCAGTGCCACCAGTGCAGTGTCCCAGCCCCTCCCAGTGCTCCCAGTGCTCCCAGTACAGTGTCCCAACCCCTCCCAGTGCTCCCAGTACAGTGTCCCAGCCCCTCCCAGTGCCACCAGTACAGTGTCCCAGCCCCTCCCAGTGCTCCCAGTGCCCCCAGTACAGTGTCCCAGTCCCTCCCAGTGCCCCCAGTACAGTGTCCCAGTCCCTCCCAGTGCTCCCAGTGCAGTGTCCCAGTCCCTCCCAGTGCTCCCAGCACAGTGTCCCAGCCCCTCCCAGTGCTCCCAGTGCCCCCAGTACAGTGTCCCAGTCCCTCCCAGTGCCCCCAGCACAGTGTCCCAGCCCCTCCCAGTGCCCCCAGCACAGTGTCCCAGCCCCTCCCAGTGCTCCCAGTGCCCCCAGTGCAGTGTCCCAGCCCCTCCCAGTGCTCCCAGTGCCCCCAGTTGCCCAC
>NW_020890526.1:0-1645 GCF_003945725.1 Corapipo altera
CCCCCCAGAGGACACTGTCTTTGACAAGCACGTTCCTCAGAAGCTTGTCAAGTGAGTAGGGACTCCTGTTCCCTCTCTGCAGGTGCCCTGAGGGCAACAGCCAGCAGTGTCCCCTGCTCCTGAGAGCTCCTTGTACATGCAGAGCTGGGAACAGTGGGCACTTCAGATTGGGTCTGATCCCAGTAGCTGTGGCAGCAATAGCTCGTGAGCAGCTGACTGTCCTCCCTTCCCCAGCGCCGCGCTGAGCTTTGGAGCTGCTCAGCTCCCCGCAGGTTCAAGGTCCTGTTCTTAGAGCTGAGGGGGCCCAGGGCAGACCATCAAGCCCTTCCAGACAGCACAGACACTGTCCCTGCTGACCAGCTCAGAAAGAGAACTCCAAGCTGTTCTCTTGGTTCTGACTGACAGAGCCCTCTAAGCAAAAGGTGGCTTTCATGCTGGTGGGCTGGCAGGGCTTATCTGGGTAACTTGGTCCTTCCCTTTGCTCCTTCATGATGCTGCCTGACCATGGGAGGCTCCAGTTCAGGAAGAAGATGCTTTGCAAAACAGATCCTTCATGTGAGCAATGAAGTTTTCCGGTGCAAATCTTATTCCAAGGCTCGGAAGCAATTTCAGGCTTGGGCTGTGCACCGGAGAAGCGTTTTCACTGAGACCACTGGAGGTCCAGTGGATCTACCTACACAGGCTTTTTGTAGTGGAGAGCTGTGACCAGAGTCCATTGAAAACTAATTTTATTTTCGGGTCCCATTGGAAGCTGATGAAACCCAGGACCTGCACTCCCCATAACTTTCCAAAATCATTGGCAGGTGGTCAGACCTTGGGTTTTGTAGGTTTGAGTTGAGTTTTTACAGCAGTGAGTACAGAAATATCTACTTTATTTGAATCTTCCATCTGCTTGAACGTGTGGCCATGCTGTTGTTTAAGGACTGTCTTTACTCCTCCTTCCAGAGTTGAGCTGCCCGAGTACATCCTGGACATGGGCACTGTTCAGGGTTTCAGTAAAAGCTGCATTGTGAAGATCACCAACACCTGGAGGGACCCAGTGGCCATCCGAGCCGATGAATGTGCCCTGCGTGACACAGGTAACCAGTGCTGGAGAGGCTTCCCGTGGGCTGCGAGGAGCTGTCTCAGACAGATTGGCTTAAGCCACTGCACATGGGGAGGTTTTTTGAGCTTCTTCCTCCCAGTGCCCCTGCTGGGAGCTTCAGGGCCAGAATTCTCCTGGCCAGCCGTGCCCAGGGACCTGGCCTGCCTGGGACTGCCCTGACACTTCCCTGCAGGGGCCTGATGGGCTGATTACCCTCCTCACCTGCCAGCATCTTCTGCCTTTGGTTCCCATCGGCATCAAGTTTCTTTGGGCACTCTGGGAATGTTGCAAACAGATGGGATCTGTTGTGGATGGAAAGTGCTTTGTCTGGAGTTCACACTGTCACAGCTCTTGTGTTCAGCCTTTATTGAGGAAACAGCCTGTTTGATCCTCTGGTGGATCAAAGTAGGCTTCCAAAAGAGGCCTGGAGGCAAATCTGCACTTCCATCACAGAGTGGCTCGCTGTGTCTGAGGGCTGCTCAGGTGTCTCCTGCAAGTTTCTGTCCCAGGAACAGCACAGCATGGGGGTTTTCCCAGGGCTCCCAGCAGGGCTCTCATATG
>NW_020890527.1:0-175 GCF_003945725.1 Corapipo altera
TCTCCAGGGGGATCTCCAGGCCTTTTCCTCCCCACTGCCTTCCTGTGCCATGGAGCCCTTCAAAACAGCCTCTCCCACCAGGGTCTGCTGGGGGGATTTGTCCTCCGTGCCCTCCGTCCTCAGCTCGCGGCCTGGGGCAGGAAGGAAGGACAGGGAGGGGATTTGCCTTCAGCCC
>NW_020890527.1:275-660 GCF_003945725.1 Corapipo altera
AAACAACGGCTGAGCACATTGGGTTGGGGGTTCCTCCTGCCCAAGTCAATCTCTAGAAGTCACCGAGCCCCTTGTGTCCATAAACACCTCCTAAACACCAAGTTTCAGCCACAGCCCCCCAGGAACTCCAAGGTTCAGACCAAAAAAACCCTTCCAGGAGTTCCCCCTCTCAGGTCCCCCCTCTTTGGGCTGCTGGGGGTCCCACGTGTATTGGGGGTTCCCCCTCTCAAGGGTCCTGCCCTCTCTGGGCTACTGGGGGTCCCAAGAATCCCAGGGGTCTTCCCACTTTGGTATTCTGGGGGACCCCCTTCTCTGGGCTGCTGGGGGTCCTGCAGTTCCCCCCTCTCCACGGTCCCCCTGCTTAGGGATGAGGGGGGTTTTGGAG
>NW_020890527.1:760-1645 GCF_003945725.1 Corapipo altera
CCCCCTTCTCTGGGCTCCCCACTTCAGGGTCCCAGGGCTCCCAAGGGTACCCCCTCTCCAGGGCCCCAGTTCAGGGTTCCTGCACTCCCAACCCTCCCCTCTCTGCAGGTTCCCCCCTCCTTCCAGGCTGATGGGGGTCCCGCGGTGCCAGGATCGTCCCTCTCTGCTCTCCCCACTCCGGGGGTCTCAGCAGCCCCCACCGCCTGTTCCTCCTCCTTTTCCTGCTCCTCTGGGCCTGGGGCCCCCCTGCCTGCCCAGTCCCAGTTTTCCAGATCCCACACTCCTCTTTCTTTGACTCCAGGACCCTCCTGCCCCCACTTTCCTCACCATCCCACCTCTCCCAGTCCCTCCATTCCCCTCTTTCCTTCACCCTGGGGACCCCTGAACCCCATTCCTGGCCATCCCACCTCACCTCACCCCCAGACCCTCTTTTCCTTGACCCTGCGACCCCCTGGAGCCCCTTCCCAGTTCTCACAACTCTCCCCGTTTCTCCCTTTCCTTGACCCTGGGACCACACTGGCCCCCAAATCTCCCTGTCTCCCCACTTCCCCACTCCTGCCTTATCCTGCAGGGTGCTCCGGGAGTGGTCCAGGGACCCCCTGAACGCCTCATTCCTGGACACCAGATCCCCCCTGCACCCCCTTATCCAGACCAGGACCCCCTGCACCCACTTCCCCGGCTACAGAACCCACTGCACCCCCTTTCCCGGCCATCCCACCTCTCCCAGACTCCCTTTTCCTTCACCCTGGCACTCCCTGGACCCCCAGTCCTGCCCATCAGGAGCCCCCTGCAACCTCCTTTCCCGCCCAGCCCGCCTCTCCCAGCCCCCAGGCCCTGCTTTGCCTTCACGCTGCTACCCCCTGCACCCCCAGGCCTGCCTTTGCC
>NW_020890528.1:0-817 GCF_003945725.1 Corapipo altera
AATTTAGGGGAATTTGGGTGGAATTTGGTAGGATTTGGGTGGAATTTGGGAGGATCTGGGGAGTCCTGGGAGGATTTTGGGTGGGATTTGGGGGAAACTCAGGGGGATTTGGGGGGTCCTGGGTGGATTTTAGGTGGGATTTGGGTGGAACTCGGGGGGATTTTGGTGGGATTTGGGGGGAATTCAGGGGGATTTGGGTGGAATTTGGTAGGATTTGGGTGGAATTTGGGTGGAATTCGTGAGGATTTTTGGGATTTACCCCCCCTGGCACCCCCTTTCCCCCCCAGCGGCCCCGAGCGGCTGTTCGGGGGTTTGGGTGGAATTTAGGGGGATTTGGGTGCAGTTTGGAGGGATTTGGTTTATTTTCAGAGGGATTTGGGTGGAATTCAGGAGGATTTTTGGGATTTACCCCCCCTTTTCCCCCCCCAGCGGCCCTGAGCGGCTGTACGGGGGTTTGGGGGGAATTTGGGAGGATTTGGGTGGAATTCGTGGGGATTTGGGTGCAGTTTGGAGGGATTTGGGTGGGATTTGGGTGGAATTTAGGGGAATTTGGGTGGAATTTGGTAGGATTTGGGTGGAATTCAGGGGGATTTGGGTGCAGTTTGGAGAGATTTGGGTGGAATTCAGGGGGATTTGAGGGGTCCTGGGAGGATTTTGGGTGGGATTTGGGTGGAATTTAGGGGGATTTGGGTGCAGTTTGGAGGGATTTGGGTGGAATTTGGGTGGAATTCGGGAGGATTTGGGTGGAATTCGGGGGGGATTGTGGGTGGAATTCAGGGGGATTTGGGTGCAGTTTGGAGGGATTTGGGTGGAATTT
>NW_020890528.1:827-1644 GCF_003945725.1 Corapipo altera
AATTTAGGGGAATTTGGGTGGAATTTGGTAGGATTTGGGTGGAATTTGGGAGGATCTGGGGAGTCCTGGGAGGATTTTGGGTGGGATTTGGGGGAAACTCAGGGGGATTTGGGGGGTCCTGGGTGGATTTTAGGTGGGATTTGGGTGGAACTCGGGGGGATTTTGGTGGGATTTGGGGGGAATTCAGGGGGATTTGGGTGGAATTTGGTAGGATTTGGGTGGAATTTGGGTGGAATTCGTGAGGATTTTTGGGATTTACCCCCCCTGGCACCCCCTTTCCCCCCCAGCGGCCCCGAGCGGCTGTTCGGGGGTTTGGGTGGAATTTAGGGGGATTTGGGTGCAGTTTGGAGGGATTTGGTTTATTTTCAGAGGGATTTGGGTGGAATTCAGGAGGATTTTTGGGATTTACCCCCCCTTTTCCCCCCCCAGCGGCCCTGAGCGGCTGTACGGGGGTTTGGGGGGAATTTGGGAGGATTTGGGTGGAATTCGTGGGGATTTGGGTGCAGTTTGGAGGGATTTGGGTGGGATTTGGGTGGAATTTAGGGGAATTTGGGTGGAATTTGGTAGGATTTGGGTGGAATTCAGGGGGATTTGGGTGCAGTTTGGAGAGATTTGGGTGGAATTCAGGGGGATTTGAGGGGTCCTGGGAGGATTTTGGGTGGGATTTGGGTGGAATTTAGGGGGATTTGGGTGCAGTTTGGAGGGATTTGGGTGGAATTTGGGTGGAATTCGGGAGGATTTGGGTGGAATTCGGGGGGGATTGTGGGTGGAATTCAGGGGGATTTGGGTGCAGTTTGGAGGGATTTGGGTGGAATTT
>NW_020890529.1:0-1644 GCF_003945725.1 Corapipo altera
CGTGGGAGGTGGGCTGGTTTTTCCACAATATTTTGCTTATTGGAGCCATGGTTAAAAAAATATGGAATTTCTACTGTGTCCACGGAGATCAAAGTGACTGAAAGCCTTTCCCATTCCCAATTTTTAGCCTGGAGAGAGTTGTCTCCCAGGGGAAAGGCTGTGGGCTCTAATTTGGTGCTTTGGGGGAGCTGTGGTGGGGGAAAAAAAATAGGGAAAATGGGATTATAGACACGCTGGGAACTGGGCAAAGGAAAGGGATTTCACCTTGGCAGAGCTCGTCTGGCTGTTAAAATGGCCCAAGGTTTTCGTGGCTTTTGGAGAGGTTTTTATGGAATTACAGAATCCCCTGAGGTTGGAAAAGCCCTCCCAGCCCATGGATCCCCCCTGTGCCCGATGCCCACCTTGTCCCCCAGCCCAGAGCACTGAGTGCCACGGCCAGGCCTTCCTGGGACACCTCCAGGGCTGGGCACTCCAAACCTCCCTGGGCAGCCCCTGACAAGGCCTCACCACCCTTTCCAGGGACAAATTCCTCCTCCTGTCCCACCTGACCCTCCCCTGGCACAGCTGAGGCCGTTCCCTCTCCTCCTGTCCCTTGTTCCCTGGGAGCAGAGCCCGACCCCCCCAGCTCCCCCCTCCTGTCAGGGGGTTGCAGAGCCAGAAGGTCCCCCCTGAGCCTCCTTTTCTCCAGGCTGAGCCCCCCCAGCTCCCTCAGCTGCTCCTGCTGCTCCATTCCCTTCCCAGCTCCCTTCCCTTCCCTGCACACCCTCCAGCCCCTCCAGGTCCTCTTCAAACATATGGCTGCCCCTGGATCCCTGGAAGTGTCCAAGGCCAGGTTGGAGCAAACTGGGCTGGTGGAAGGTGTCCCTGCCCGTGGCAGGAGGTGGCACTGGATGAGCTTTAAGGTTCTTTCCAACCCAAACCATTCCATGAGTCTGTTTGACCTTCTGGATGTAACCAAGGAGACAGGAGTGTAAAGGGTCAGGAAAACAGCTCAGCAATATTTCTTGGAATATTCCATGCTCACGTTTTCTAAAGCCCTGTATTTGATATAAAAATACCTCAAAATACAGAATATTTTATCTTTCTCAGGAAATAAAGTGGAACAAGTGTCTAAATGAGAAACTGCTGTAGAAACTGTGGGGGTTTTATTATTTTTACTGTTTTCTTGGGGTTGAACATTTTTGATCAGTCCCACTTTTAGATCATTTAAACCCAGCCTGGAATAAATCAGAGGGCATTTTGAGCATCCCAGATATTTCCATTGGCCACAGCTCCTGGTAGGATTAGCTGGGTGATGAAGTTGCTTCCCAATTTCTGGCAGCGAGAAAGAACCCTCTGGATCCTTTCAAAAATCACCTTAACAATGACCCACGGGGAGCTGCAGATTGATTTGGATCCAGCCAGGAATGGGAATTATAATTCCATCCTGAGCCACACTGGCATTTTACCAGAAGTCATGGCCTGGAACTGCTCATAAATTCATGTTTCTGTGCTTGATTTTTGTAGCAATATCTCCCTCTCTCATGACATGGAATAAATAAAGGAAGCAGAAATAGGTGGTTATAATTTATATCCTTCCTGAGCTGAGGGCCCAGAACTGGACACAGCACTCCAGGGGTGGCCTCCCCAGCGCTGAGTCCAGGG
>NW_020890530.1:0-1643 GCF_003945725.1 Corapipo altera
CTTTCCCAACCCTCCCCAACCTTTCCCAAAGCCCAGATTTTACAGGCATCCTGTAATTCTGACCCGATCTTGTCGAGAGTATCACAGGAAGGTGGTTGATAGAAAGATGCCATAGCTCTGGTCCCACGGTAAGGGAAAACTATTGGAAGGTCACTGTATCTGTGAAACTGCAGACGTGACAGAAGATTAGAATAAAGCGGATGGGAAAGCAGAGCAAATAGCAAACAAGTAACTGTAAGAGTATGAAACAAAACAGCATTCACACAGCATTTGCGCAAATATGTCTTAGGTAATCAGAAACCAATGATGAGCTTAGCTTTTGTAATATGTAAGAAGCTAATTATTAAACCTTTTCAAGCACAAAACACGCAGCAATAAAGTTGGATAAGTATTGATCAGTTCTGTGGTCTAAAGAGTTTTTATCCCGCCGTCTACAACAAATGGTGACCCCGACTTCTCGACTTAAAGAAACGGGGGAATCACGGTTGGATGGCAAGGTGTCGGAGCCTTAGCAGCGAGGCTGGTCAAAAAAAGTCGGCAAAAAGAGCGACTTCGGACCTGGAGTGTCGTATAGACGAGCTCTACCGTACGTGCTGCTGGACCCTGAAAGGCTGCAACAGCGCGCTGATATAGGTATGGATAGGGAAGCAGCATATAGTTTATTTTCTGAATTTTTACAGAAAAAAGGGGTTAAAGATTTAGACTTGAAAAAGGAACTTCCTGAGTTACTTGATTATGGTTATGAAAAAGGGTGCTTTATTAATCCACATACTGTGCATTCCTTAGAGGAATGGTGCAAGTTTGGTGATAAAATATGGGAGGCTGTTTTAGATGATGATAAAGTTGCAAAAAAGCTAGGAAAGCTTTGGAGGGTGGTTAATAATACATTGTTGTAACATGAGGCAGAACGCCGAGCGGCAGAGCAAGCACAAAGTATGAGGCATCAGAATAAGGAGTATAAAGCTACTGACTGGTTTTCGTACAAGCCCTCTCCCCCAGCTATACAGTTTCACTCCCTGCTATGCCTTCTGTTTCCCCTGGGTCGCTTGGAGAAAAGCTGTTAGAGTCAAAGACACCTGCAGCACCTTCTGCACCATCTCCTCAGTCTGCGGTGCTGAAAGAGCCAGACCCTCCTCCTGCAAAACTGACCAAAGAGCCTGTCCCTCGGGCACTTAGTGACCTGGCGGGGGCCATGGCGAAAGAGAGGAGAGAGACCTGGGCTGCGCTCGCTAGGCACTGTATGGAGCAGGGTGATTCTCATGGGCTGCAGGCTGTAGGCTCTCAGGCTTTTCCTGTCATATATATAATCAAGTAGAAGGGGGAGGGATGACAGCTGCTATTACTGCTTTAGACTGAAAACTGTTAGCACAGCTACGAAGTACGGTTAGTGAATTTGGATTGCATGGGGAGCCGACTGAACAAATGTTAGATTATCTTTGGAGTACACATCTCCTATTACCATCAGATCTTCGTTCTATAACTCACCTGATACTTTCAGAGCATCAACAGTTGTTGTTTAATGCACACTGGCAAACATTTGTTAATGAAAGTGTAGCTGAACAGCGAGCACAAGGAGACCCCCTATATGGTGTTACGGTAGATGAGCTAACGGGGACAGGACCATATACTCGAACTGAAGCACA
>NW_020890531.1:0-1642 GCF_003945725.1 Corapipo altera
ATCTCTCACATTTACAGGACATGATACTCTGTCATTGAAACCATGTTCTGTGACATCATTAAGAAAAGCAACAAACAAACAACAGAGTGGGCTTGGTCTCTTTTTTCCCAGGCTGGTCTGTAACATCAGCTCACTTGTTCACCATTCAGACCATAAGGTTTCATAACTTATAAACCATAAATCTTAATATCTTTTTCTTGTGAGAGGAAAACCTGTAATTACCAGAGGAGGCTCAATGTGCTTCTCTCTCCTCATCTGTCCTGCTTTGGGTGTTCCTGAATCATATGGAAAAGCCTCAGAACCTGAACAGAGCAGCTGCTGGTGGATCTGCTCCAGGTGCTTTTGTGGCTGAACTGATGTTCTGAACCTTGCACAGTGGAGGTTTGGCCTACACCATTTCCATCAGGATCACGGATTAAGTACGAGCTCTGCAAGACTCTGGATGACACCAAGCTGAGTGTTGTGGTTGGTTGTCAAGAGGGAAGGGATGGCAGCCAGAGGGGCCTGGACAGGCTGGGAAGGAGGATCTGCACAAACGTCAGGAAGTTCAACAGGACCAAAGGCAAAGTGCTGCCCGTGATTTGTGTCCATCCCTCCCATGGATACAGGCCTAGAGATGGTTGTACTGAGAGCAGCCCTGTGGAGAAGGCTTGGAGGGTATTGGTGGGTGAAGAACTGACTGGGAGCCAGGAATGTTCCCTGGGTCCCAGGAAGCCCCCGTGTGCTGGGCTCATGGCCACAGTGTGGGCAGCAGGGAGAGGGAGGGGATTGTGCCCCTCTGTTGTTTCTGGTGAGATTGGAGTTGTGTGTTCAGCTCTGGGAGCCTGAGGAGAAGGAAAGCAGGGAGCTGTTGGTGGGATGCAGAGTAGAGCCTTGGGGATGACGAAGGGCTGGAGCCCCCGGTGTCCCTGGAGACTGAAGGCAGCCCAGAGTGGGAGTCTGTGTGCGAGGTGTGGATGGTGTGTCCAAGGCTGTGTTTGGGCAAGGGGAGAGTTTGTGTCCCATTGTGGAAGGCCCTTGTGTACCAGTCTCTGTTGATCTCTGTGAAATATTTCCTAGGGGAGAACTGGTCCATTTTCCACCCAGATGGCGTCTGTGCCCAGAGCTCTGTGGCAACTGAAGTTGTCAGAGACTTGGAAGAAGAAAGGATGAGGAGGCATTTCATATTTTGCTGCAGGAGAACTTTATTGAGACAAAAGAGTGAAAAGGCAAGAAAAGAGTGGAAGGGATCTGGTGTGAGGTGCAGTAGGGCGACCGTCAGCTGAGGTACTTCTGTTGTAGCAGATTTTGCCGGAGCCCAAAACTCATGGCCATGTTTGCAGGCAGCACGGGCTGGCCCCTTGGCTGCTTCCTTGCTTGGAGCCCTGAGAGCAGGAGCTGGAAGTGCTGAGCCCATTGGAGAGCCTTGGGGTGGAGATGAATCCCTGTTCCATGTGGTGACTTGCAGGAGCTGGGTGGTTGGTGTTGGGGCAGTTTGTTTGGGGCCTCAGCAGGTGCCAGAGCAGCCCCTGTTGCTGTAGCAGCCCAGGCCTCCCAGGCTGTAGCCAAAGCCACGGCCATAGCCCAGGCCGTAGCCTCCGTAGCCAAAGCCGCCAGAGATGGGCTGTCCCTGGACGTTGAGCTCCGTGCCCAGGGCAGCCCC
>NW_020890532.1:0-1641 GCF_003945725.1 Corapipo altera
CCCCCCTAAACCCCCTCCTGCCTTCCAGGGGGGAAGAACAAGTCGGTGGAGCTGGAGGACGTGAAGTTCCACCAGTGTGTCCGTCTGTCCCGCTTCGACAACGACCGCACCATCTCCTTCATCCCGCCCGACGGGGACTTCGAGCTCATGTCCTACCGCCTGCACACCCAGGTGGGGCCGGGGGGGCAGGGGTTGCAGGGCTGAGACCCCCATCTGGGGGGCTAGGACCCCCATCTCGAGGCTGAGACCCCCATCTGGGGGGCTAGGACCCCCATCTTGGGGCTAGGACCCCCATCTCGGGGCTGGGACCCCCATCTCAGGGCTGGGACCCCCATCTCGAGGCTGGGACCCCCATCTCAGGGCTGGGACCCCCATCTTGAGGCTGGGACCCCGGTTTGTGGGGCTGGGACCCCCATCTCGATGCTGGGACCCCCATCTAGGGGGCTGAGACCCCTTTCCATGGGTCTGGGACCCCCTCTATGACTCCATCACCACTGTCCACGCAGGCAGGACCCTCTTGGGGTGGTGGGGACACCCGGGGGGGGCACGTGAGGGTGACCCCTGTGCCCCCCCCCCAGGTGAAGCCGCTCATCTGGATCGAGTCCGTCATCGAGAAGTTCTCCCACAGCCGGGTGGAGATCATGGTCAAGGTGAGAGCTGGGGGGGTCCCTCGCTCCCTCCCTGCCCTGCAGGGACCCCCAGCTGCCCCTGAGCCCCCCCACATGTCCCCCCCCCCCAGGCCAAGGGCCAGTTCAAGAAGCAGTCGGTGGCCAACGGGGTGGAGATCGCGGTGCCGGTGCCCAGCGACGCCGACTCCCCCAAATTCAAGACCACGGTGGGGGCGGCGCGGTACCTGCCCGAGAGGAACGTCGTCATCTGGAGCATCAAGTCCTTCCCGGTGAGGACACGCCCTGGCCCCCGGCCTGGGGGGTCCCTCGTGTGCCCCCAACCCCATTCTGAGGCACCCCCATGTCCCCCCACCCCCTGTCCCTGTCCTGGGGTCCCCTGTGAACCCCCAACCCTGTCCTGGGGGGTCCCCTCGTGTTGTCCCCGTTCTCTGTCCTGGGAGGTCCCACCATGTTCCCCCCCACCCCCATTCCCATATTCCAGGGTCTCCCCCATCCCTTGTCCCTCATCCTGGGGGGTGTCCCCCATCCTGGGGGGTGTCCCCCATCATGGGGTGTGTCCCCTGTCCTGGGTGATGTCCCCCGTCCTGGGGGATGTCCCCCATCCTGGGGTGTGTCCCCCGTCCTGGGGTGTGTCCCCCATCCTGGGGGATGTCCCCCATCCTGGGGTGTGTCCCCCATCCTGGGGGGTGTCCCCCGTCCTGGGGTGTGTCCCCCATCCTGGGGGGTGTCCCCCATCCTGGGTGATGTCCCCCATCCTGGGGGATGTCCCCCATCCTGGGTGATGTTCCCCCATCCTGGGGGGTGTCCCCCGTCCTGGGGGGTGCCCCGTCCTGGGATGTTCCCCCCGTGGGGTCCGCAGGGGGGGAAGGAGCACCTGATGCGTGCCCACTTCGGGCTGCCCAGCGTGGAGAAGGAGGAGGAGGAGGGGCGGCCGCCCATCAGCGTCCGCTTCGAGATCCCCTATTTCACCGTCTCGGGCATCCAGGTACCGCGGGGGGGGCAAAGGGGGGTC
>NW_020890533.1:0-1641 GCF_003945725.1 Corapipo altera
GGCCCTTTTCCTCCCCGCTGCCTTCCTGCGCCGGGGAGCCCTTCAAAATGGCCTCTCCCACCAGGGTCTCACGGGGGGATTTGTCCTCCGGGCTCTCCGTCCTCAGCTCGGGGCCTGGGGCAGGAAGCAAGAAGGACAGGGAGGGGATTTGCCTCCGGCCCACAGGGAAGGCCAAGGACATCCCCCCAACTCCGGCCCCGGCAGGACGGCGGCGGCAGCGGGGTTGTCCTGCAGCCGGGGCCATGCTCGGCTGACAGAGCCAGCACAACACCCGCCCAAAGGGCCACTGACTTCCTCCTCACCTGCCTGGGGGGCCCAAGGCATCTTCCTCTTCCTCGCAGCCTCCTCCTCCATCCGCCCAAGCTTTGGGAAGGACAAATCCTGATGGGGGGGAAACAAGGGGTGAGTGTGTTGGCTTGGGGGTTCCTCCTGCCCAAGTCCATCTCTAGAACTCACCAGGCATCCTGTGTCCATAAAAACCTCCAAAACACCAAGATTCAGCCCAGAAAAAACCAAACCATCGAGATTCAGGCAAAAAACCCTTCAGAAACAGCAAGATGAACCCCCTCACAAACTGCAAAAAGTTAGGATTCAGCCAAAAATACTCCAAAATATGAAGATTCAGACCAAAAAAAGGTGTTTATTTAAGAGGATGAAGGGAGTGATGTCATTTCATGAGCACTTGATTGAGTTGCTATATATTAATCAAAAGTTGTATTAATGTAGTATCACTTAACCTTGAGTAACAGCCCTGGCGAGTTTTATCTGGTCCCCTGCCAGTCCAGGGCTGTTTCTCCAAACCACCAAACCACGTGTGCCAAACACCCTGGTTGGTCAGTGCCGGCTGGGGGAGCGGGCACTCGGTGAGGGAATGAGAAAACTGCACCCGGGGTTGGGCTGAAAGAGGCTTCAGCACCACTTCTGATGGCCCAGGGGCAGCATCTGGCATCTCTCAAACACAGAGATGTCACTTGTTCCTCTGCAGGGAGCCAAGGGCAGCAGGGTGACTCCTGCTGCATGGATGGAATGGCAGAGGATCCCTTGGGTCCCCAGGCTGGATCAGCACTCAGGGATACAAACTGCCCTTAGGCTCAGGATGCAGTTGCCAGCACAGATTTCCCTGCAAAGTCTGCAGGGAGTCAAGCTCTGCAGAGGAGATTGTGCCCCATGCATGGGATTGCAGAGGCTCCCTCAGGTCCCCAGCAGGAATCAGCAACCAGGAATAGACACAAAACGCTCCCCTGAAGAGTTCTCGGGGAGTGTCCTGTAGGGAGGGGACAGTGTCACCCCACCAGGGTAGAATTGGCAAGTGGGAGGCTGCTCCAGGGCTCTGCAAGAGGCCTCGTGCTCTGCTCAGCCCCACCACTGCCTGGTACCAACACCCCCGGCTGTCCCCGGCCCTGGGCAGCTCTGCTGCCACAGGCTGTGCCCTCACCGTGGCCCTGCAATGGCCCTGCCTGTCCCTCACCCGTGGCCCTGTCCCTTGGCTCTCTCTCTGCCAGCTCAGTGTGGGGCACACGGGATGGGGGTCCCTCCCAAGCCCCCCGGGCAGCCGGCGTTGGCTGGGGGGATGTGAGGGCTGGGCCTGCTCAGCACAGCCCCGGCCTCGTGCCCAGCGCCTCTTTCCTGACCCACACAAGA
>NW_020890534.1:0-621 GCF_003945725.1 Corapipo altera
ATTCCCACCCCATCCCACCTCCCTCAGCCCCTTCCCAGTTTTCCCACTTCCCTGGGTTCCTTCCCACTTCTCCCATGACAATCCCGGTCCCCTTCCCAGTTTCCCTGCCACGGTCAGCTCAGAATCCCACCGGGAATTCCGCCGGGAACACCGACACTTCCCAACCATGACATACTAAGAACTCCCACTGCCCTTCCCAGTATTCCCACCCCATCCCACCTCCCTCAGCCCCTTCCCGGTCTTCCCACCAGCTCTTCCCAGCTTTCCCACCACCATCCACCTGGAATTCCACAGGGAATCCCACTGGGAATGTCACCACGTGACACTGGCGCTGACACGCTCAGCACCCCACACACTTCCCGCTCCCCTTCCCGGCATTCCCGCCCCTGTCCCACTTCCCTGGGATCCTTCCCAGTTTTCCCACTTCCCTGGGATCCTTCCCACTTCTCCCATGACCATCCCGGTCCCATTCCCGGTTTCCCTGCCGTGGACGGCTCAGAATCCCACCAGGAATTCCACCGGGAACACCGACACCTCCTGGCCACGACACACCGAGAATTCCACAGGCTTCCCGCTGCCCTTCCCAGTATTCCCACCCCATCTCACCTCCCTCAGCCCCTT
>NW_020890534.1:721-1641 GCF_003945725.1 Corapipo altera
AGTATTCCCACCCCATCCCACCTCCCTGAGCCCCTTCCCAGTTTTCCCACTTCCCTTGGATCCTTCCCACTTCTCCCATGACTATCCCAGTCCCCTTCCCAGTTTCCCTGCCATGGTCAGCTCAGAATCCCACCGGGAATTCCGCCGGGAACACCGACACCTCCCGGCCACGACACACCGAGAATTCCACACGCTTCCCACTGCCCTTCCCAGTATTCCCACCCCATCTCACCTCCCTCAGCCCCTTCCCAGTTTTCCCACTCCCTCTTCCCAGCTTTCCCACCGCCATCCACCTGGAATTCCACTGGGAATCCCACCGGGAATGTCACCACGTGATGCTGGCACTCCCAGCCCTGACACATTCAGCACCCCACACACTTCCCGCTCCTCTTCCTGATGTTCCTGCCCCCTCCCACTTCCCTGGGTTCCTTCCCACTTCTCCCAGACCATCCCAGTCCCCTTCCCGGTTTCCCTGCCGCGGTCAGCTCAGAATCCCACTGGGAATTCCGCCGGGAACACCGACACCTCCCAGCCAGGACACACCGAGCGCTCCCACTGCCCTTCCCAGTATTCCCACTCCACACGCTTCCCACTACCCTTCCCAGTATTCCCACCCCATCCCACCTCCCCTCAGCCCCTTCCCGGTTTTCCCACCCGCTCTTCCCATCTTTCCCACCCCCATCCACCTGGAATTCCACTGGAAATCCCACTGGGAACACCCCGCCAGCACTCCCAGCCCTGACACCCCGAGCCTCCCCCTGGCTCTTCCCGCTCCCCCTCCCCGGCATTCCCGGCATTCCCGGTACCTCCATGTTGCCGTTCTCCCGGGCCAGGACACACCAGTGGGTGGGTTCGGGGCTGTTTTGGGGGGGGTCCCGCTCGGGGGGGCCGGGACGACGCGGCTCCTCCTTGGGGGGGCT
>NW_020890535.1:0-1641 GCF_003945725.1 Corapipo altera
TCAGAGAGCTCCTTTTGGGATAAACCAGCCCCAAATCCTGATCTGGGACACCTCAGAGAGCTCCTGTTTGGGATAAACCAGCCCCAAATCCTGATCTGGGCCAGCTCAGAGAGCTCCTTTTGGGATAAACCAGCCCCAAATCCCGGGTGTGGGAGCTGGGCCGGCTCGGAGGGCTCCGCCCCGGGGCTGTGGTTTAACTAAGCCGGGTTTAACTAAACCGGGTTTAACTAAACCGCGTTTAATCCCCTCCTCCCTCCCTGGGAAACGCTCCCGGCTCCGACCTTTCCCAACAAAGCCTCTTTGTCCGGAGCCGGGGAAAAACCGGGAAGCGGCCGCTGGATCCCGGGAAGGGGGAGGGAAAGAGGAGCCCGGGAGCGGGAACAGCCCCGATCCCGCCGGGAATTCCCACATTCCAGGGAATCCCCGTGTCCCGGGGGGGGGTTGGGGGGTGGCACAGGGACCCCTCCTGCTCCCACCCTGGGGCAGCTGCCCGGAACCCCCAAATTCCCGGGATTTCCAGAGGCGTTTGGGGCTGGAGGAGGTGGGAATGAATAAAATCCAGTTGGGATTTATTAAAAAAGGAGGTTTTTGGGGTCTGCAGGAGTTGGGAATTATCAAAGTTGAGTTGGGGTTTATTAGAAAAGGAGTTTTTGGGGTTGGAGGAGTTGGGAATTATCAAAGTTAAATTGAGATTTATTAACGTTGAGTTCAGATTTATTTAAGAGGCATTTTGGGGCTGCAGGAGTTGGGAATTATCAAAGTTGAATTGGGGTTTATTAAAAAAGGAGTTTTTTGGGGAGTCTGGAGGAGTTGGGAATTATAAAAATTGAGTTGGGATTTATTAAAAAAGAGGTTTTGGGGGGCTGGAGGAGTTGGGAATTATCAAAGTTGAGTTGGGGTTGATTAAAGTTGAGTTCAGATTTATTTAAGAGGCATTTTGGGGCTGCAGGAGTTGGAAATTAATAAAATTGAATTTGGATTTACTAAAATAGGAGGATTTTGGGGTCTGCAGGAGTTGGGAATTATCAAAGTAGAGTTGGGGTTTATTAAAAAATGAGTTTTTTGGGATCTGCAGGAGTTGGGAATTATCAAAGTTGAGTTGGGAATTATTAAAAAAGGAGTTTTTTGGGGGGTCTGGAGGAGTTGGGAATAAATAAAATTGAATTAGGATTTACTAAAAAAGGAGTTTTTTGGGGCTGGAGGAGTTGGGAATTATCGAAGTTGAGTTAGGAGGTGTAAAAGTGCAGTTCAGGTTTATTAAAGAGGCATTTTGGGGGCTGCAGGGGTTGGGACCGGACTTCAATAAGTCCCAGCTCAACTTTAATGAGTTGGGGGTGATTAAAGGGGAGTTGGAATCACTGAAGAGACGTTTGGGGGCTGCGGGAGTTGGGAACGATCGAAGTTGAGTCCGGAATTATTAAAGAGGCATTTTTGGGGGGGGGGGGGGCTCTAGGATTTGGGAATTGTTAAAGTTGAGTTGGGAGGTGTTGAAGTTGAGTTGGGGCTTCTTAAAGTTGAGTTGGAGTTTATTGAAGAGGCAATTTTGGGGGCTTGTAGGAGTTTTTATCCTCCCCAGGATTCCTGTTTTCTCCCCCAAACCCCCTCCTGCTCCCCCCTCTCTATCTCTTGAACCCCTTTATC
>NW_020890536.1:0-1641 GCF_003945725.1 Corapipo altera
TATATATTTATTTATTTATTTATTATATTCGTGTGCAGTTGATCCGGGTTTTTAATGTGGGTTTGATATGAATTATTAATTATTATTATTAATTATTAATTAATTATTATTTTTATATTTTTATAAATTATATTAAAATTAATTTAATTTTTATATGTTTATATAAATTATTAATTATGCAAAAACTAATTTATAGAAATTTGTATATTTGATTAATTTATTTTTTATAAATTTATATAAATTATTAACGATATAATAATTAGTTTATATATTTTTATATATTTATATGAGTTACTAATGATATAAATTTAACTTTTATTGATTTATATAAATTATTAATTATACAACAATTAATTTATATATATATGCATATTTTTATGAATTAATTATATAGTGATTTTTTTTTCATTGCTATATAAACTAACTATATAATTATTAATTTATATTGATTTGTATATTTTTATAAATCAATCATATAATATTTAATTTAATTTTATATATCTAAGTAAATTATTAATAAATAATATAATAATTAATTTATCCATATTTATAAAAGTTATTAATTATATATTAATTAAATTTTATATATTGACATATACTTACATAACTTAATTCTATAATAATTAATTTATTTTCAAATATTTATATAAATTATTAACTATATAAATTTATATATATTTAATATATTTACATAAATTATTAATGATGTAATAATAAATTTATGTATTTGTATGTTTTCACAAATTAATTATATAATAATTAATTTCGTTTTTATACATTTATATAAATTATAAACTATATAATAATTAATGTTTTTATACATTTAAATAATTAAATTCTATAATAATTAACTTTTATAAATATATTTATATAAATTATTTATTTTTATACTTTTTGTGTGGGTGCATTTAATGTATTTTTATTGTTCAGTTAAATATATATGTATATATATTTATATATATATATTTGTTTTACAGATATTATTTTACTTTTTATTTTATGTGTTTTATATTTCTTGATAATATTTAAATATTTTAAATATATTTGGGTTTATATTTGTCTATATTTATTTTTCTAGATGTCAATTTTCATATTTATTTAAAATATGTATTTGACATGTGTTAATTTTTATATTTATAATATTTATGTATTTTATACTTTTTTATTTGCTTAAAATATTTCTATATTTTGCATGGGTTAATATTTATATTTGCTTCTAATATTTTGATATTTTGTGCTAATTTTTACATTTATTTATAACATTTTATGTGTTTTATATATTTTTTATAATATTTAAATATTTTAAATATATTTGGGGTTATATTTGTCTATATTTATTTTTCTAGATGTCAATTTTCATATTTGTTTAAAAGATGTATTTGACGGGTGTTAATTTTTATATTTAATTATAATATTTTATATGTGTTGATTTTATGCATTTTAATTATGGGGTTTTCTGTTTATTTTATATTTAAAATACTCACATATTTTGTGTCTATTTTAAATACTTACATATATTCACAAATATTATATAAATATTATATAATATATATTAAATAAATATAATATATAAATATAATATAAATAATATATAAATATATTATAAATATTATATATAAACATTATATAAATATTATATAA
>NW_020890537.1:0-724 GCF_003945725.1 Corapipo altera
CCAGGGGTTATAAACTCCACGTGGGGGGTTTGAAGGTCTCAGGGGTGAATTTGGGGGTCCCAGGGGTGGGTTTGGGGGTCTCAGGGGTGGTTGGGGGGTCCCAGGGGTGGGGTTTGGGGTCCCCAAGGGATTATAAACCCCCCATGGATAAGTTTGGGGGGTCCCATGGGTGGGTTTGGGGGTCCCATGGGAGGATTTCAGGATCCTGGGGGTAATTTTGGGGTCTCCCCGTGATGCGATTTGGGAAGGGGTTCCATGGAGAGTTTTGGGGGTCCCAGGGGTGGTTTTAGGGGGTCCCCTGGGTGGGTTTCAGGACCCTGGGGGTCGTTTTTGGGGTCTCCCCATGATGAGGTTTAGGGGGAGTCTCCATGGGTAATTTTGGGGGTCCCTGGGGTGGTTTTAGGGGGTCCCTTGGGTGTGTTTGGGGGTTCCCTGGGGTGGTTTCAGGAAGTCCTTTGGGTGTGTTTTAGGGGTCCCTTGGGTGTGTTTGGGGGGTCCCGGCCCCCCATGAGGAAACCCCCCCATGTCTGACCCCCCCGCCGGGCCCAGGACCTGCCAAGGTGGAACCCACTGGTGCCCCCGGGGGGGGCAGGAGGAGAACCCGTCCCGTGGGGACGGTCTGAGGGGGCCGGGGGGGGGTTTGGGGGGGATTTTGGGGGGTTGGGGGCACCCACTGACCCCCCTTTTGTTCCCTTTGCAGGTTCAACCCAGTCCTGCCCCCCCC
>NW_020890537.1:824-1640 GCF_003945725.1 Corapipo altera
CCCCCCTTTTGTTCCCTTTGCAGGTTCAACCCAGTCCTGCCCCCCCCGGGGTGGGTTTTTTGGGGGGTCACGACCCCACTTATGAAGTTTTTTGGGCAGGATTTCAGGTCAGTGGGGGTGTCCCATTTTTGGGGGTCTCAGGGGGGGGTTTGGGGGTGACTCTTCTCCTCTGGGGTGAGTTTTGGGGTTATGATCCCCCCTTAAGGTGAGTGGGGGGGTCCCATGGGTGGGGGTGACCCCTCAGAAGTGGGTTTGGGGGGGTCCCATAAGGGAGTTTGGAGGACCTGGGGGTGGGTTTTGGGGTTCCCCAAGGGGTTACAACCCCCCCTGTGAATGGCTTTGGGGGTCCTGGGGTGGTTTTTGGGGGTCTCAGGACACTGTTTTGGGCATCTTTGGGTGGTTTTTGGGGTCCCAGGGGGTTGTTTTTGGGATCCTGGGGTAGTTTTTGGGGGTCCTGGGGGTGTTTTAGGGGTCCCAGGGGACTGGTTTGGGGATCCTCAGATGGTTTTTGGGGTCCCAAGGGAATATTTTAGGGGTCTTGGGGTAGTTTTTGGGGGTCCTGAGGGTGTTTTGGGGGTCCCAAGGGAATTTTTTGGGGGTCCTGGGGTGGTTTTTGGGGGTCCTGGGGGTGTTTTGGGGGTCCCAGGGGACTGGTTTGGGGATCCTGAGATGGTTTTTGGGGTCCCAAGGGAATATTTTAAGGGTCCTGGGGTGGGTTTTGGAGGTCCCAAGGGAATATTTTGGGGGTCCTGGGGTGGTTTTTAAGGGCCCTAGGGGTGTTTTGGGGTTCCTGGGGTGGGTTTTGGGGGTCCCAAG
>NW_020890538.1:0-1640 GCF_003945725.1 Corapipo altera
ATGTGCCTGCTGCCATCTCCCAAAAGCCATTATCCCACTCCTGCTGAGAGGATGGGCAAGATGAGGATCTACCTCACAAGATCTGCTGCTGGAAGAAGAGCGTGTCCCAAAGGATGTCCTCAGCCTTCTCAGAGGGGACGTCAGATACTCTCCAGGGATGGTCCCAGCCTTTCCCAATCCGGACTGGGCACCAGCTCCAACTCTTCCCTCAAAAACAAGCAACAAATTCATGACAAGAGATTACAAACAAAAAGTGGAAACAAGAAAAAAAGGTAAAATGTTAACGTTCTGTCAGAGTTCTGAGGAAGGCCCAACCCCTCCAGGCCAAAGAAAAACCCCACCTCCTCCAGCTCAGGAAAACCCAGGCCTTCTCCCTGCCCTGCTGCATTGCCCCAAAAAAGGCTCCTAAGCCAAGGCAGCCCAAGCCTTTCCTGGCCTGCAGCCCAAAGCAGCTGGTGTTCTGCAGCCCCGCCTTTGCTCCCCCCACGGGGGTTTGTTTTTGGCAGGCTGGCTGCCCCTGCCCCAGCCCTGCCCAGCAAAGGGGCAGTGGCAGAGGCTGGTGGCAGAGCCAGGCTCCCATTTCACCCCCAGCCCAGAGCACCCGCCCACCCTCCTGCCAAGAAGCAGCTTGGCAGCCGGCTGAAGAATTCATCGGTTCCCCGCCAGCAAAGGGGGAACCTTCGGTGCCCAGCCAGGCTGAGCAATGCCCGTGTCCGGGAGCACCCCCTGGGTGTGGACTCATCTGCAAACAGCGTGTGGAGCACGTCTTGGAGGAAGGGGCCAGAATCAAAGTCCATCATCTTCAGCTCGCCAGTGTCCAGGTCAACAACAAAGAGCTTGTCATCCCTGACGTCGTCCTCCATGTCTCCAGCAGCAGGCCCACCCGGCACAGCTTCTGCAGAGGCCCCTTCTCCTTCCCTGGGGGCCAGACCAGGCTGTCAGTGCTCTGCCAAGGGCCCAGCTGTCTGTGAAGCGGGACCAGCAAAACCAGGTTGGATGGTGGCCACCAGCACTTGGAAGACCGGGTCTGCAGCCCAGCTCCAGCACAAAGAGGGGCGTGTTCCCGTGGGATGACCCCCCCTCAGTGCTACAGGCTGACAAAAAAGTCTGGTTTTCTTTGCTTCTTATTGCCAAGAGATGTGTGGAGGTGTTACTTGCCAGGCCCCTGGATCAAAGTGAGCACGTGGATCTCTCCTGTCTTCTAGAGCAGGTGAATGCCCTGCACCCAAGGATGGCACAAAAGGTCTTCCAATGCTGGCCTGTCCGAGGGGCGGATGGACAAACACCACCTGATAAGGTGCTGGCAGCCTGGGGGGAAAATGGCCGGTCAGTTGGAGAAGGATCCTGTCCCCTCTGTCCCACTGTCCACGTGCCCAGGCTGTGCTGGCTGTGCTCAGAGCTGTGCCCAAACTTCTCCATCGATTCTCCCTTTTGGAGGAGAGCAGGATGGCAGGACACAGGCCACCTCCTCCAGCCAACCATGGGACACAAACAGCTTCAAGAGTGGTGTCCTTGTGAGCCTGCTGCCCTCTCCCAACACTGTTATTCCCCCCATGCCACAAAGATTGGTATCCACCTCGAGAGACCCGTGGTGGGAACGGGAGCTGGTCCCAGATGGTGTTGGTGCCTTTGCAGAAAGG
>NW_020890539.1:0-1640 GCF_003945725.1 Corapipo altera
GGCCACCACGTGCTCCGGCAGCTCCTGCCCATCCTGGAACCACCTCACCTGCACCGGCGCAGGGTAGAAATCCATCACGGAGCAGAGCAGGCGGCCGGGGCCGGGCTGGGAGCTCGACGGCACCAGCGAGATGGACACGCTGGGGGGCACTGGGAGGGACGGGGAGACACTGGGATCAGCTGGGGGGCACTGGGAGGGACGGGGGAGACACTGGGATCAGCTGGGGGGCACTGGGAGGGACTGGGATGGCAGTGGGAGGGTCTGGGAATAGAATGGGGTAGAAGGGGCTGGGCTGGGGGGTCACTTGGGAGAGAGTTGGGAGATGTGGGAGTGAAGTGAGAACGACTGGGAACGGACTGAGAGGGTCTGGAAGTGGAGGCAGAGGGACTGGGAATGACTGTGATGGACTGGGAATGACTGGTGTGGGCTGGGAAGGAAGCGATCCGGACTGGGAGGCTGAGTCGTGGTGAGGGAACTCTTTTGTTTGGGTCTGCCTGGCAACTGGAGCGTCATCAGAGAGACGCGCTGGGATTGGCTGAGGGGCGTGAGCTGGGACCCCCAGGGACCCCCAGGGCACTAACCCAAACCCTCCACCCAGCGGGGTGGAGACGCGGCGGGGGGCACTGGGAGAGACTGGGATGGAATGGGAAGAACCGGAGGGGGCACAAGAGCACGGGGACGGGCACAGGGAGGGCTGAGGGGTCTGGGGTGATTCCCAGGGAGGGTTTGAGGGGCTCCAGGGTCATTCCCGGGGCAGGGGCTGAGGGGACCCGCTCTACCCCACGCTCACCTCTCCTCTTCACACTGAACGGGGTAACGATCCTGTAGTTGTTCCGGCACGTGTCTACCTGAGCCCGTGTGAGCTCCATCTTTTCCGGGTCCCTGTTCCAGTCCCTGGCAACCTCCTCCCCATCCAGGCTGTCCCCCACATAGACCCCCACATCGCTGTCGAAGTGCACGTACTGCTCCCGGTTGTAGATGTGCCTCTCCACGAGCTTCACCGTCTCGGTGCCGTTGATGACGTAACATTCGAACTTTAACATCTCCTGGAACACCCCTGTGTGTGCAGGACACGGGTCAGGGGGTGCCCCGTCGCCCCCATCATCCCACAGCCCCGTACAGCGGGGTGGGAGTTCAGGGGGCCACCCCGGATCCCCCTTTCCCACCCCCCTCTGCCCCACGGACACCCCAGCACCGGCTCTTGGCTGTGGGGGAACCCCCCCATCAGCCCCCGGGGATTGACAGGGGGGTTGGGGACCCCCCCAATGCGGATCTACCCCGCAGATCACAGGGTACCGCTCCAGATCACCGATGGACCCCCATGGCACCCCTCTGCCTGCTCTCCCACACCCCCTTGCCCCCCTCTCCCACCCCTTTCCCACCGGCCCCACAATCCCCAGAGCCCCCCGCCCTCACTTTGGGGCTCCCACCCCCCTCCTACTCACTCCGGGCCTTCCAACCCCCCTCCCACTCACTTTTGGGGCTCCCACCCCCTCTTTTCTCCCCTCTTTCCCCCCATTTCCCACCCCACCCCCCTGCCCGCCCCCCCCCCGCTCACCCGACAGCTCCTCGCCCGCAGCCGGGGGGGCTCCCAGCAGCACCAGGACCGCCAGCACGGCCCCAGCTCCCCGCACACGCTC
>NW_020890540.1:0-815 GCF_003945725.1 Corapipo altera
TGTGACCCCCCCTGACCCCCCCATGTCCCCCCCATGTCCCCCCCAGGCCAGGACCATCCTGTGACCCCCCCATGTCCCCCCCATGTCCCCCCCCAGGCCAGGACCATCCTGTCCAGGGCCACCCGGGTGCGGTTCCGGAGGGTGGAGGACCTGGCGGCCGTTTGGTGCGAGTTTGGGGAGCTGGAGCTGCGGCACCACCGGCACGAGGAGGCCCTGAGGGTGCTCCGGGTGAGGGGGGACCCCAAAAACCCTGGGGAGGGGGCACCGGAGCAAGGGGGGACCCCAAAAATGAGGGGGAGACCCAAAAAATGAGAGGGAGACCCAAAAAATGGGGGTTGTTGAGGGTGGAGGGCACAAATTGTGGGAGCTGGAGCTGCAGCATGGGGAGGTTCCAGGGGTGTTCCGGGTGAGGGGGGACCCCAAAACCAGGCAGGGGGGGCACCAGAGTGGGGAGGGGACCCAAAAACGAAGGGTCCCTGAAATACAGGGGTCTGGGGGCAGGGAAATGCCAGTGACCACCCCTCTCCCAGGTGGGATGTCAGGCCTGGGATCCACGGGGGGGGGGAAGAAAGGGAGGGTCTGGGGGGGGGGGGGGGGGTTGGGGGGCTTTTGGGGTCCCCCTTGCCCCCCCCTGTGCCCCCTTCCCCCCCCCAGAAAGCCACGGCCCTGCCCGCCAAACGCGCCGAGTACTTCGACAGCTCCGAGCCCGTCCAGAACCGGCTCTACAAATCCCTCAGGGTGTGGTCCATGCTCGCTGACCTGGAGGAGAGCCTGGGCACCTTCCAGGTGGGCACACACCCCACAGGGCACCTGGG
>NW_020890540.1:825-1640 GCF_003945725.1 Corapipo altera
TGTGACCCCCCCTGACCCCCCCATGTCCCCCCCATGTCCCCCCCAGGCCAGGACCATCCTGTGACCCCCCCATGTCCCCCCCATGTCCCCCCCCAGGCCAGGACCATCCTGTCCAGGGCCACCCGGGTGCGGTTCCGGAGGGTGGAGGACCTGGCGGCCGTTTGGTGCGAGTTTGGGGAGCTGGAGCTGCGGCACCACCGGCACGAGGAGGCCCTGAGGGTGCTCCGGGTGAGGGGGGACCCCAAAAACCCTGGGGAGGGGGCACCGGAGCAAGGGGGGACCCCAAAAATGAGGGGGAGACCCAAAAAATGAGAGGGAGACCCAAAAAATGGGGGTTGTTGAGGGTGGAGGGCACAAATTGTGGGAGCTGGAGCTGCAGCATGGGGAGGTTCCAGGGGTGTTCCGGGTGAGGGGGGACCCCAAAACCAGGCAGGGGGGGCACCAGAGTGGGGAGGGGACCCAAAAACGAAGGGTCCCTGAAATACAGGGGTCTGGGGGCAGGGAAATGCCAGTGACCACCCCTCTCCCAGGTGGGATGTCAGGCCTGGGATCCACGGGGGGGGGGAAGAAAGGGAGGGTCTGGGGGGGGGGGGGGGGGTTGGGGGGCTTTTGGGGTCCCCCTTGCCCCCCCCTGTGCCCCCTTCCCCCCCCCAGAAAGCCACGGCCCTGCCCGCCAAACGCGCCGAGTACTTCGACAGCTCCGAGCCCGTCCAGAACCGGCTCTACAAATCCCTCAGGGTGTGGTCCATGCTCGCTGACCTGGAGGAGAGCCTGGGCACCTTCCAGGTGGGCACACACCCCACAGGGCACCTGGG
>NW_020890541.1:0-1639 GCF_003945725.1 Corapipo altera
TGGGGAGGTCCTGGCATGGGTTGGGGAGGTCCTGGCACGGGTTGGGGGGGTCCTGGCACAGGTTGGGGGGGTCCTGGCACGGGTTACACGCTGAGGTTTTGTGGTTGCCCCCCTGGATCCCTGGAAGTGTTCAAGGAAGGGCAGGTTGGAGCAAGCTGGGATAGTGGGAGGTGTCCATGGGGAGTTGGAACTGGATGGGATTCAAGGTGCCTTCCTGCCCCAACCATTCCAAGGAAAGGAAAGGAAAGGAAAGGAAAGAAGGAAAGGGAAAGAAGAAAAGGGAAGGGGAAGGGGAGGGAGAGGGGAAAGGGACAGGGACAGGGACAGGGGAAGGAGAAGGAGAAGGAGAAGGAGAAGGAGAAGGAGAAGGAGAAGGAGAAGGAGAAGGAGAAGGAGAAAGGAGAAGGAGAAGGTTTGGGAAGGAGAGGAAAGGGAAAGGGAAAGGGAAAGGGAAAGGAAAAGGACATGGGCCAGCAGTTGGAAGAGAGAGCTCGGACTGAGGAGCAACTCAGTAAGAAAAAACACATCCCCTCCATAAAAATAAGGGGAATCATGAATCCCAAAATTCGGACAGCACAGAGCCTGTGCAGGCTTTGTTATTGGTTTGTTAGATCCTCGTTCCCTTTGCCAATATCCCTGGGCAGGACGTTTTTCCTTCCCTGGAGCTCCCTGTGGTTCATGTCAGGAGAAACAAGAAGTTCAAACGAGCACGGAGACCTTGGAACCCCTTCCAGAGCCTGGAGACCTTGGAACCCCTTCCAGAGCCTGGAGACCTTGGAACCCCTTCCAGAGCCTAAAGGGGCTCCAGGAGAGCTGGAGAGGGACTGGGGACAAGGGATGGAGGGACAGGACACAGGGAATGGCTTCCCAGTGCCAGAGGGCAGGGATAGATGGGATATTGGGAATGAATTCCTGCTGGGAGGGTGGGGAGGGGCTGGAATGGATTTCCCAGAGAAGCTGTGGCTGCCCCTGGATCCCTGGAAGTGTCCAAGGGCAGGTTGGAGCAACCTGGATGACCTTTAATGTCCCTCTGAATCCAAAGCATTCCATGATTCCACAGAGCTCTGGAAGTGGCAGCCTCTGAGCAGCATTATTTTGTCACCAGAGCACCGGGAAGAACAAGCTCCAGCAGAATCCCATTAAGTGCTTTTTATAGCCCCCAAAAAAACCCCCATCCTACGAGCTGCAGGCTCCTCAAATCTCTCCTCTCCTGCTGCAAAATTCCTCGTGGGGAGGCTCACATGAGGGATAACACACCCCCAGTCCCCAGGGATGGGCTCCCACATCCAGCCCCGGGGGGTTATGGAGCAGGAGGGAGGTTGCAGATGGGGCCAGAATTCCTAAATCTGCTGCCAGAATTCCTAAATCTGCGGCTCCAGGCTCCTGGCTCAGCTGCAGGATGAGGCAGGGAAGCAGGGATGGCTCCTGATGCAATCAGGGAGCATCCCGGGAGTATCCCTGCCTCGGGGGAATCAGCTGCAGCACAAGGACACGGATCAGCCCTCTGGAGGCGACAGGCAGGATTTTGGGATTCTTCCCGTCTCCTTCCAAGGTTGGAACCATCCCCTCTCTCCCCCAGCACGGATCACACACGATAATTTATGGAGGAACAGGGATGATTCCCAGTGTCCAGCTCTCC
>NW_020890542.1:0-515 GCF_003945725.1 Corapipo altera
GTTGCCTTTGGTGTGGAAGGAATCTCTGTTTGTATGTAATTTTGGGAGTCGGACTGTCAGTTGGGAGGTAGGTCTTAAAACAGGAAACAACAGCCCTTCTCCCCAGGAAAGAACTCCTGGAAACTTTGACCTAGTTCTGCAGTTACTGTGTCTCCCTGGAGACTCCATTGTCAGCAAGAGGTTTCTGTGCTGGTCCCTTTGTTGTGGGAGGAATCTTCTTGCGTTTGCAATTTTGCATGTAGGGCTGGCATTTGGGAGGCAAGGTTGAAAACAGGAAACAGCAACCCTTATCCTCTGGAAAGAATGTCTGCAAGCTTTGCCTTTTTGATGCAGTTGGTGGAGCAGCCTGGGGACTCCATTTGAAGCAAGAGCTTTCTCTGTTGGCAACTTTGGTGTGGGAGGAATCTTTATTTGGATGCAATTCTAGGAGTCGGGTTGTCTGTTGGGAGGCACGGCTGAAAACAGAAACTACAACCTTTGCTCCCCAGGAAAGGAAACCTGGAAGCTTTGGGTTT
>NW_020890542.1:615-1639 GCF_003945725.1 Corapipo altera
GGGGACTCCATGGGCAGCAAGAGCTTTCTGTGCTGGTCCCTTTGTTGTGGGAGGAATCTTCGTGCGTATGCAATTTTGGATGTAGGACTGGCATTTGGGAGGCAAGGTTGAAAACAGGAAACAGCAACACTTATCCTCTGGAAAGAAAACCTGCAAGCTTTGACTTTGTGATGCAGTTGGTGGAGCAGCCTGGGGACTTCATGAGAAGCAAGAACTTTCTGTGCTGGCAACTTTAGTGTCGGAGGAATCTTTGTTTGGATGCAATTCTCGGAGTCGGGTTGTCTGTTGGGAGGCACGGTTGAAAAAAGGAACTACAACCTTTACTTCCAGGAAAGGAAACCTGGAAGCTTTGGGTTTATGGTGCTGTTGGTTTGTCAGCCTTGGGACTCCATGGGCAGCAAGAGTTTTCTGTGCTGGCCCCTTTGTTGTGGGAGGAATCTTCGTGTGTATGCAATTTTGGATGTAGGGCTGACATTTGGGAGGCAAGGTTGAAAACAGGAAACAACAACCCTTATCCAATGGAAAGAAAGCCTGCAAGCTTTGGCTTTGTGGTCCCGTTGGTTGACCAGGCTGGGCACTCCATGAGCAGCAAGAACTTTCTCTCATGGTCTCTTTGTTATGTGAGGAATCTTCGTCTGTATGCAATTTTGGGATTTGGGCTGTCAGCTGGGAGGGAAGGTTGAAAACAGGAAACAGCAACCGTTATCCCCTGCAAAGAAAGCCTGCAAGCTTTGACTTTGTGGTGCAGTTGGTGGGTCAGGCTGGGCACTCTACGGGCAGTCCTTGTTTTCTTTGCTGTCACCTTTGGTCTTCGAGGAATCTTCATCCGTATTCCATTATGGAATTGGAGCTTGCAGTCGTGAGACAGGGCTGAAAACAGGAAACAGCAGGCGTTATCCCCAGGAAAGAAAGCCTGGAAGCTTTGGCTTTTTGGGGCAGTTGGTGGAGCAGCCTGGGGACTCCATGAGAAGCAAGAGCTTTCTGTGCTGGCAACTTTGGTGTGGGAGGAATCTTTGTTTGGGGA
>NW_020890543.1:0-1638 GCF_003945725.1 Corapipo altera
GGGGGGGGGGGGAGTTTTTGGGGTCAGAGGGTCCAGGGGGGGCTCCTGGAGTGGGATGGAGGGTTGGGGACATCAGGGATGGGGTTTGGGGACAGTGGGGAGGGGTTTGGGGACAGTGGAATTGGGTGTGCCAGGGAAGGAATTGGAGCCATGGAGAGGCCCTGGGGACATTGGAGACACCAGGGGGGTCTCGGGGTGTCAAGGGAGGAACTGGGGACACCAAGAGGGTCTTCAGGACACCAGGGGGGGTCTCAGGACTCACCTGCTCTTGGTGCAGGCCCTTCTCTTCCCCTCTAGGCCCCATTAACCCCCCCCTAAATGTCCCCCAACTCCCCTTTTTTTCCCTTAATCTCCTTCCCTCCAGATACTTTTGACCCCCCAATGCCCCCAAGACCCTTTTAACTGCCCCAAATTCACCCAAAGCTCCTCAAAACCCCCCAAATCCCCATCCAACGCCCCCCCAGATCCCCCCAAATCTCCCCCAGCCTCCCCTCAAATCCCTTCCAACCCCCCCAAAGAGGGGTCACCCGGCACCCTGGGACAGGAGCACAGTGGGCTGTACTGGGGGCACTGGGCTGTACTGGGAGGGCACTGGGGGGGCTCAGGTGTCCCAGGACAACGTGGCCCAGCTCCAGGAGAGATCTGGGGAGCAGTGAGGAGGTACTGGTCTGTCCTGGTCTGTCCTGGTCTGTACCCCCAATCCCCAAAGCCCCTCCCCAGCTCCCCCAGGACCCTCCCGCACCCCAAAGCCCCTCAGGCCCCTTCAGGTCCCTGACTTGGTCCTGCTGCCCCTTGAGCATCTGCAGCTGCTGCAGAACCAGGCATTTCTTTGCTCCCCACACACCCAGAATGGAATCTGGAGGCAGCAGGATGTGCACAGTGCTCCCATTTCCTACAGTGCAAAGGGGCTGCAGGGAATGATTCCCCTGCTCTTGCAAATCTGCCAAAACCTGCAGGGCACAGAAGGGGGAGCTTCAGGAATTTGCTGGCCTTGGGAATGGAGCTCACAAGGTATTGAGAGGAACATATCCCTCAAATACAATCTCTGTGCATACACAGTATCTGTCTGGACAGACAGATAAAGCAATAATCAGATATATTCTGTATCATATATATGGCACATATTCTATAGAGTCCATCCTTAGCTATTGTTTGATCTATCTGTAAGATATTACACATAATAAGCAATAACAAGGCAAGTGTCCTCCTTAGGGACACACACTTCAGAAGGGAACTTGCACTTGATCCACCCCCCCTTCAGCTTCGAGCCACCCTGTGCCACAGAGGGGGACAGAGCTCCTGTGGAACATTCTATTCCACTGACACAGAGCAAGGAATAAACCCAAACTATTGCCTGGGTTTGTTCCTGGGGGTCTCTGCAGCAGCAAGCACAGCCCCACACTGACTGCTCTGGGCTGTGCAGGCATTTGTGCTTCTGCCTGTCTCACACACACACACAAAAGTCTGGTGTAGTGCTGCCCTCAGGAAAACCCCCCAACCTTAAATTCAGTCCCCATCGTGTAGTCGTAAAGAAGTTGTCAGTGAATTTGCCAGAAAGCATGAAAAATAGAAGGGCACACAGTTATACACCAATACAGGTAATTACTGTTCTGACCACACATTCCAGATTAATTTGGT
>NW_020890544.1:0-1638 GCF_003945725.1 Corapipo altera
CGTTTTGGGGTTGTTTTGGGGTCGTTTTCCCCCCCAAATTCCCCCAAATCCCCCCAATTCCCCCGCATGGCCTCAGGATTTGTGGGACGCCCCCCCCCGTGGCCCCCCCGCAGTGACCCCATGCCAGAGAGACCCCCCCAAACCATGGGCTGCCCCTCCCCCCGTGGGACAGACCCCTGAGCGGGGGGGACACGACCCCAAAATGGGGGTTTGGGGCATTAAAGGCAGTTTTGGGTCAATAAAGGGCAGTTTTGGGTCAATAAGGGGCAGTTTTGGGGTAATAAAGGGCAGTTTTGGGTCAATAAAGGGCAGTTTTGGGTCAATAAGGGGCAGTTTTGGGTCAATAAAGGGCAGTTTTGGGTCAATAAAGGGCAGTTTTGGGACATTAAAGGCAGTTTTAGGGGGGTTTGGGGGGTTTGGGGCAGTTTCAGGTCATTTATTGGTTGGGTTTGGGTTTGTTTTCGGTCGATTTTTTGTTAGTTATTGATCCAAATTGGGTCACTCAGTTGGTCACTCAGTGGTCAGTTGGTCACTCAGTGGTCACTCAGTGGTCAGTTGGTAACTCAGTGGTCACTCTGACCCCCAGGAGTGGAAGCTGGACACTCTGTGTGACCTGGGGTCAGTTATTGATCAGTTATTGATCCGTTATCGGTCAGTGGTCACTCAGTGGCCAGTTGGTCACTCCGTGGTCACTCTGTGGTCACTCAGGAGTGGAAGCTGGACACGCTGTGTGACCTGTACGAGACGCTGACCATCACCCAGGCCGTCATCTTCATCAACACGCGGCGCAAGGTGGACTGGCTGACGGAGAAGATGCACGCGCGGGACTTCACCGTGTCCGCCATGGTGGGGGAGGGGCCGGGGGTGGGGGAGGGGCCTGTGGGGGGAGGGGCTCAGCCCTGAGCTGTCCCTTCCCCCCCCCCAGCACGGGGACATGGACCAGAAGGAGCGTGACGTCATCATGAGGGAATTCCGGTCGGGATCCAGCCGGGTCCTCATCACCACCGACCTCCTGGTGAGCCCCTCCCCCACCCTCACGGCCCCTCCCCCACCCTCACAGCACCCCCCCCGAGCCCCTCCCCCACCCACAGAGCCCCTCCCCCCGCCCTTGGCACCCCTCCTCCACCCCTTAAAACTCCTCTTTTTTTCCCCTTAAACCCCAAATTTGACCCTTGACCTTGGGGGTCTCCCCTTCTATGACCCCCTCGAGCCCCTCCCCCACCCCGCTGACCCCTCCCCTCCCCCCCCCAGGCCCGGGGCATCGATGTCCAGCAGGTTTCCTTGGTCATCAACTACGACCTCCCGACCAACCGTGAGAACTACATCCACAGGTGGGGGCGGGGCTAAAGGAGGGTGGGGCTAATGAAGAGGAGGAGGGGCTAACAGAGAGGGGAGGGGCTAATGGAAAGAGGGCGGGGCTAACGGAGGGAGGGCGGGGCATAGAACCCCCTTTTTAACCCGTTTTTCTCCCAGAATCCCAAATTTTCCCCCTTAACCCACCCCCCATTTCCCCTAAAACCTTTAAGGCATTTTAGGGGGAGGGGCTTAAATGAGTGGGAGGGGCCAAATGTGATGGGGCGGGGCTTAAACACAGGGGGCGGGGCTTTTTTTTACCTATGAAAAAAATGGCAAAAAAAA
>NW_020890545.1:0-330 GCF_003945725.1 Corapipo altera
CTCCCTCCTCCTCCGGCCAATTGGGCAATCCCCAAAATCCCAAATCCTGCCGCACATCCCTTCTCCCTCCTCCTCCGGGCCAATTGGGCAATCCCCAAAATCCCAAATCCCGCCCCACATCCCTCCTCCCTCCTCCCTCCCCCTCCGCCCGATGGGGCATCCCCCACAAACCCCCAAACCCCCCAAATCTCGGGCGCCGCCGGATCCCAACCACCCGGTCCTCCCCCCTCTCCCGCTTTTCCCGGCTCTCTCCTCGCCCCGAAATTCGGCTCCTCCTCCCCACGGAGCTCGTCCCGCCCCACATCCCACATCCCTTCTCCCTCCTCCTCC
>NW_020890545.1:430-1638 GCF_003945725.1 Corapipo altera
CAAATCTCGGGCGCCGCCGGATCCCAACCCCCCCGGTCCTCCCCCCTCTCCCCCTTTTCCCGTCTCTCTCCTCACCCTGAAATCCGCCGCCGCCTCCCTCACGGGCCGCACCTTGTGCCCCTGGTGCCCCGCGGAGCTGCGGCAGGAGCCGCACGCCAGCTCCTTGTCCTCCAGGCAGAAGAACTTCGCCTCCTCGCCGTGCAGCGGGCACAGCGCTGCCCTCCTCCCTTTCCTCCCCCTCCTCCCGCCCTCTTCTTCCTCCTCCTCCTCCTCCTCCTCCTTGAGGATCATCTCCACCAGGTTGCTGAGGGTGTGGTTGACCCGCAGCTCGTCGCGGGCCGAGGTTTCCTTGCAGACGGGGCAGGAGCGGAGCCGCCGCTCCCACGAGCGCCGGACGCAGCCCCGGCAGAAGTTGTGGCCGCAGCCGAGGGTCACGGCCTCGCGGAAGGGCTCGTAGCAGATGGGGCACAGCAGCTCCTCCTTCAGCGAGCCCGCCGAGGAAAACCCCGAGGGGCCCCGGGAGGGGTGGGGGTCGTCCCGCGTTTCCTCCATGGAGCTGCGAGTTTGGGGGGGGGGGGGGGGGGGGGGGGGGGGGGAGGGGGGGGGGGGGGGGGGGGGGGGGGGGGGTTTTTGCGGGACCGGCGGCTTTTCTCTCTCTCGGGTGTTTTCTGATGCAAGAGGAGCCGCTTCGCTGCCCGCTGACTCAGCCCCGAGGTCCCGCCCAAAGCGGGGGCACCGCCCCGGGAACGCCAGTCCCGGGGGGGGGGGGGCCGGGATCCGGGAGGGGAAGGTGGCAAAGCTCAGGGGAACCCCCCTCTGGCCTCGACCCCTAAAGTCGGGCATCGGGGACCTGGACGCTCACCCCGAGTGTCCGGACCCTCCTGGGTACCCCCGGTGGTCAGTCCCGGACCCCCAAACTTGGGCACCGGACCTGGACACTCACTCCGAGTGTCCGGACCCTCCTGGGTACTCCCACTGACCAGTCCCGGAGCCCCAAATCTGGTCCCAGATCCCCCTGGGCACCCCCGGTGGGCGGTCCCAGACCCCCCTGTCCGGGGATCTCCCCCACTGACCAGTCCCGGACTCCCAAACCCGGGTCCCAAAACCCCTGGGGCACCCCCGGTACCCGGACCCCCTGTCCGGGGATCTCCCCCGGTGACCAGTCCCGGACCCCCAAAGTCGGGCACCGGACTTGGACACTCACCCCG
>NW_020890546.1:0-1638 GCF_003945725.1 Corapipo altera
TTCAATGAG
Source organism: Corapipo altera (assembly GCF_003945725.1). NCBI lineage: Eukaryota > Metazoa > Chordata > Aves > Passeriformes > Pipridae > Corapipo > Corapipo altera. Next base: position 10 of record NW_020890546.1, read on the forward strand.
TAAAACACCCAAATTCCCTCAATTTGTGTCTTGACTTCCCAATTTCTGCCCTAAAATCATTTATTTCCATAAATAATTCTAATTACTCTTTTATTTTCCAAATTACAGCCAGCCTATATGGCAGAAACATACCTTAATATTTAATTACAATAATGAAATATATTTGTTTAATGGCTTTTTTTTTTATATCTTGGTTTTAGTTTAGTATTTATTGTTATTTTTCCCCCAGTCAATTTCTGCAACACAAATGTATCTATTAAATAGTTTATTCCAGAAGCTTTTTTTTTAAATTTATGTCCAAATTTTAATAGAATATTTATTATTATTTTTATTTCAGATTAAGGGTGGAGTCTGCAACACAAACACACTTCTCAGTACTTAGTTCTGGGGGTATTTTAACCCTCGTTAATTCAAAATTTTAATCTGTGTCCTTTTTTTTCCCCCCAGATAATAACCAGACTTTGTAACACAAACACCCTTATTAATATTTAATCTTGGGGGTACTTTTACACTTTTTAATTATGATTTTTAATCTAATTTGTATTATTTTTCCCCCCTAGATCACAGCCACACTGTAACACACCCAGTTCTCAACACTTAATTCCAGAGCTATTTTTACTCTTAAATCTAACTTTTAATACAATATTTATTATTATTTTTGACCCACATTAAAAATAGTGTTTTAAACACAAATGTACTTATTAATGCTTAATTACAGAGGTATTTTTACATTTATTAATTTCAATTTTTAATCTAATTTCTAATATTTCTCCCCCCCCAGATTACAGTCAGACTCTATAAGACACACACAGTTTTCAACAATTTCAGAGCTATTTTTACCCCTAAATCTAAGTTTTAACACAACATTTATTATTATTTTTGGTCCATGTTAAAGGTTATGTCTTTAATACAAACCTACTTATTATTATTTAATTTTGGGGGTATTTTTACCCTATTTTAATCCCACTTTTTAACCCGATTTCTCTCCTTTCTCCCCCCAGATCACAGCCAGACTATAACACAAATGTCCCTATTAATATTTAATTTTGGGAGTATTTTTACACTTTTTAATTCCAATTTTTAATCTAATTTCTGGGTTTTTTTCCCGAGATTACAACCAGACTCTATAACACAAACCCACCTATTAATATTTAATTCTGGGGGTATTTTTACCCTTTTTAATTCCAATTTTTGACCTGATTTCTCTTTTTCTCCCCCCAGATTACAACCAGACTCTGTAACACAAACCCACCTATTAATATTTAATTCTGAGGGTATTTTTACCCTTTTTAATTCCAATTTTTAACCCGATTTCTCTATTTCTCCCCTCAGATTACAACCGAACTCTGTAACACAAATGTCCCTATTAATATTTAATTCTGGGGGTATTTTTACCCTTTTTAATTCCAATTTTTAACCTGATTTCTCTCTTTGTCCCCCCAGATTACAGCCAGATTCTATAACAGAAATGTACCTATTAATATTTAATTTTAGAGATATTTTTACCCTTTTTAATTCCAATTTTTGATCCGATTTCTCTTTCTCCCCCCAGATCACAGCCAGACTCTATAACAGAAATGTACCTATTAATATTTAATTCTGAGGGTATTTTTATGCTCCTTAATTCCA
>NW_020890547.1:0-1637 GCF_003945725.1 Corapipo altera
GCATTCTGTCTCTTGTTCTGAAGGGGAGAGCAGCACAAGTGCTCTTCTGCCTACACCAGTGAACTCCAAGCTCTGCCTACACCGATACCAGAGATTTTGGTTGTGGCCTCTGTATTGTGGAGATATCTCATTCTGGAGCAGCCCAGGCACTGTGTGACAGTATGCAGGAGTCTGGAGAAGCATCATCTCCAGAAAGTCTTGCTTTTTCTATCATTATTGCCAAACACACCTATCTTGGTGAAGGTTCTTTCTGAGTTTCTGAACCACTGTGAGTCCTGTAAACCCAACTTCCCCATCAGGGCATCAGCAGTTGGAGACTTTCGCAGTGAGATCATTCACATCCCAAAATGACCACAGCCTGCTCCCACCTTTCACGTGCCATCTGGAGAGCACTTTCTCCTAAGACAAGAAGGAAAAAGTTCTTTCTAGAACTAGTCAGTCTTGGGCTTCTCCACCCCCAGGGCTCTAGCAGGGGAACTTAATCCTAATGTTGAGACCTGCTAGATTTATACAGGACCAGGGAAAAGGTCAGAGGCTCTACAGGGTTGAAGCACAGGGACTGACAGCTGGCCATAATCCCCAGGGGTGTATTAATAGCTGTGGTGGTGACTGCTTTGATCAGTGGGTAGAAACCAATACTGTAGTACACCAGTCCAATTTTGTCATCTTTCCAGAGAAATAAACCTGAATGTCCTTTCTATGTGGCCAAGTTTGGAGGCCAAAAGATTTCCCTGCTCAGCCTGGCTTTCTGGGCTCTGCTCAGTGATTCTTCCCTCCTCTGCCTGCAGGTGGTCAAGGCAGTCCCGGAACCACCTCACACCGTCCTGGAGAAGAGCAGCCACGAGGTCGAGCTTGTCCTCAGTGCTCAGGTTGACTACGCCAAGTTCAAACTGGACACGGTTGAGGTTCAACTGAAGCAGACTGAGCTCTTCCAAACAGAGATAAGCACGTGAGTGCTGGGCACCATGTTGGCCCTTTCCTCATAAACTTCCAGACTTTGAAACACTTTGTTTGGGGCACCCAGGGCAGCAATTCTGAATGTGGCAGAGTTGCCTGGGGAAGATGTTCCTTAGCGGAAGGTGGTACCAGGAGCCCACCATACAGTGTTACTTTATTACATGCTTTATTTCTCCTCCTTGTTTTTCAGTTTCCAGATGTCCAATACAGGGAATGTAGCCCTGAAATACTGCTGGGAGGGGAATCTGGAGGAGGAAATACCATCAAAGAGTTCTGGGAAGCCATTCTTGTCCACTCTGACGCGCAAGTCATTGGCTCTGGGTGGTGCCCAGGCCACTTCAGTTGGTAGCTGAGGGCCTAGGGAGAAGACCCTGCCACTTCACCCCAAAACATTAATTGCTTTTTCATCCCTGTCCACTTCCCAGCTGCAGCTGGAGAGTTTTCTCCTTCCCCCCGTCTGCCTTTTAGCCCCTCCTGTTCTTGCTCTGCCACTTGTGCTCTGCACAGGATCTGAGCTGGGCTCCAGGGACAGCCATGTGTTGGGTCAGGACTAGGAAGGGGGACATCAGGGCACCTCTTTGGGAAGTCTCTGAGACTGGGAAAAACAAGGGTGGAACAAGTGAGCTGCCCTGCAGCCGCTGCCTGTATGCAGTTCCCCACTCCAGGGCAAATGCAAAGTC
>NW_020890548.1:0-1637 GCF_003945725.1 Corapipo altera
ACTGCCCTTGGAGGGAAATTCTTTTCTCCTCATGCCAGCCTGGACCTTCCCAGCTGCACTTGCCATTAATTCTTTCTTTCTCGTGCTGTTTTCTGCTACAACAAAAGCATCCACCCTCTCTGAAGCGACTCTTCAAGCACTCCCAGGGTTCTTCTCTGCTGTCCTCTGTCTGCACACCACTGAACCCACCACTCCTTTGCCCCTGTAGAGTGGTCATATGTTTGAGACCTCCAAACTCCTTCCTGGGACATCTCTGAGCACTCTCCAAGGTGTCTGCAGATGAAAACATGGTCTAAGATGGTCATAGAGATACATTTTACCAAGGGCTGTAGTGGCAGAACATGGGGCAATGGCTTTGAACTGAAATAGAGGAGCTTTATATTGGATAAAATGAAGAAATACCTACCAATGGGACTGGCAGCAACTGAAAGAGAAGAGGATGTCCCATCCCTGGATTTTCCAAGGTAAGGAACTTTGAGCAGCCTCAATTAGTGAAGACGTCACTCTCCATGTCCAGGGACTTGGACCACATGAGCTTCTATGTCCCTTCCAAGACAAACCATTCTGTGATTTTTTGGATGCCAAACTCCTTCTCCAAAAAATTTCTGTTGCTAGGACATGAATTACCATGTTTTTGCAGACCTTTTAAACTCAAAAGGTAAAAATCAATTCAAATAAAGTTCCAACACCTCTGGGTGAGAGTTTCACCAAATGGGTCAATCACAGAGCCTGTCAGGATGACCTTGCCAGTTGAAGACGGGGTGTCAGTGTAGATTTGTGACGGACAATAAAGATACAAGGAGTCAGTTATGTGCAGGAAAGATGTCTTCCTTTTATTTTCTCATCTGCTTTTTTATACCCCTTGCTAGCAGCAAGCAGTATCCGTATTTTAGGTAAGCAATTAACAGCGTTTTCATTGGTTAGGATCTATGGGTGATACATTTGTAAAGCTCAAGGCCTTATTGCAGTTCCCACATCCTGGGCCTACCAACTTTACAGCCTACCTTTGTTTTCTCCATTAGGGCTGCGTACTGACTTCCTTATCATCAAGGATACACTCAAAACTTTTCCCAGTTGATATCTCCATCCTGGGAGCTAATAGACCCGTTATTAACCCCATCAATTCCCCCTTTCTGTAATTGTGCAAGAAATATTCCCTGTGTCGTCTTTTGCAGGGCCCTTTGCAAACACGACACAATACATGGTAACATTACTAGCACAACTACGACTATTATCAAAACTAAGATCCCCGTCTTGAGTAAGGACAGTAACCAACCCAAAATACCCCAATTAGACAACCAGCCTTCCAGACCAAAAAACCCAGTTTCCCATGTGATCTTCTTTGTTTGTTCCTGAAGCATGGCAATTTGTCTGTAGATGGATTCAGAGTGATCTGAGAGATTTAAACAACACATGCCTTCAAATTCCTGGCAACCATGTCCATGTGCTAATAGCAAAAAATCAGTAGCAGCACGATTCTGCAGTGTAGCATGCCGTGCACTATCTACATCCGTGGCAACCTTATACAAAGTATCCGAAGTCAAATTTGCTTGTTTGGTCCCTCAGCACGCCAAGACATTGATTTCCTTAAACGCTTTTGCTGAGGCAACTTGTGGCAAAAACAGAGAGGCAGACAC
>NW_020890549.1:0-1637 GCF_003945725.1 Corapipo altera
TTCCCCCATTTTTTCTTTCTTTCCTTCCTTCCTTCCCCCATTTTTTCCTTCCTTCCTTCCTTCCTTCCTTTCTTCCTTCCTTCCTTCCCCCACTTCTTCCCCCAATTCTTCCTCCCTTCCTTCCCCCATTCCTTCCCCCCTTGCTTCGCCTGCTCCTTCCTTCCCCCATTCCTTCCTTCCACCCTTTTTACCTTCCTCCCTCCCTCCCTTCCTTCCCTCCTTTCTTCCTTCCTTCCCCCCTTCCTTCCTTCCTTCCACCCTTTTTTCCTCCCTCCCTCCCTTCCTTCCTTCCCTCATTTCTTCCTTCCTTTCTCCCTCTCCCTTCCCTCATTTCCTCCTTCCTTCCACAGAAACTCTGGGATAAAACCACTGAATTTACCCATTTCTTTGATTCCCTTAAGTGGGTTCTTCCATGGATCTGTCCATGCAAGGTGGCCTCAAATTGTGCCAGGAGACATTTCCACCGGATATTAGGGAAAAGTCCCCAAAACAGTGTTTAGAAGGCAGGGAAAGATATTCTGAGAGTCCAGGAATGACAGATTTTTGAGGAGCAAGTGCTGCTGGTCAGGAAGAACTCGAGAAGACCAGGACATCTTGGTGCTGTGGCAGCATCACTCAATCCCTGCTGTCAGAAATCCCGGGAAAGGATGAGAAAAATGGCTTCAAAATCCTCTTTTCTTTCTAATTTGCAGCCCTGTGGAGCCTGGGCAGTGCCAACCACCCTGTGAGGGGGGAAGAACCTTTCCCTAAAATCCAACTTGACCCTCCCCTGACACAGCTCCAGCCATTCAAAATCCAACTTGACCCTCCCCTGACACAGCTCCAGCCATTCCCTTGCATCCCATCACCAGGAATTTCGACAACTGGCTTGTGGAAATGTCTCTCCTTGTTGGTCTCCCTGTCTTTGTGCTGCTGTCGGGATGTCCCACTGACCCCCAAACCCCAAAACCTCAAAACCACGGCAAAACTTCCTTTCTTCTCACACACAGCTTTGCTTTCCCTCCATCTCCGTGCGAGCACAACTTGAATTTGTGTTTTCATCTCCAACAACACCCCCCAAAAACCAGTGAAGCGAGGCAAGGCCTAGAGAGTAAATGTAATATAGCAACATGAAAAGTAGAGAGTTAAATTCAGAATATAGGTTTTAAGCAAAAGCACGAAGGATGTAGTCTTAGAAACAGCAATAAATGCAGGACACACTGCCACGAAAGAACAGAAGCATAAGTACCCAGGAAAACAGAAGGAATTAAAAAGCTAAAATAGGCATATATAGAGGAAAACAAAGGCTGATAAGGAGAGAAGATGAGCCAAGACCTAGGTATGCTTGCCAAGATATCAGGAACTTCTGCCAAATACACTTAAGAGAGTAGCCAAAGCAGGAAAGTTCACAAAGTTCATGGTGATGATGGAAAAAGGGACAGAGGCTCATGAGGCTGAAGAACAGGAACGACCCGTTCAGACTCTCCCCAGACTGAAGGCTGCACCCCAAACTCCGCCTAAACTCCACCTGTTATGAATATTAAAAATGTATGTTGCAGTATTATAAATATTCATGCATGATGATGCAATTGCTTGGCAAAAATTGCATAAAAGTCCAGCCATGAGTTACTACGACGAAGCAGTTTTGTCCAGGGAGA
>NW_020890550.1:0-1637 GCF_003945725.1 Corapipo altera
TGGAAGCAGAGCCCACTTTCCCTCTGCTTTTGCATCCCCGAAAACCCCAATCCCTGCCCGGGCTTCCTGTTGCTGCTGCAGCAACACAAAAAACACTGAACCACCAACCAAAATTCCTTGGTTTTATGGAAAATTGGGATGTGGACACGCATCCCAGGGGATCCCACACCTTTCAGGAACACCTGGTCCCAACCTGCTGATCCCAACCCTTCCTGATTCCAAAGATCCAATCCAAGGGTTGGATCGGCCCCGACACCACGACAGCAACGCCCTCGGAAACCCCACAAAAGTGCTGCTACACTGAAATCTTATTAAAATACCCCCAAAAATCCCTATTTAGGTTGCTCATCTGCTGTCATTCCCACTCTCCTGCTGCCCACCAGGAATTCCACCTCTCCAGGCTGGGAGTTCATGGAAGCAGAGCCCACTTTCCCTCTGCTTTTGCATCCCTGAAAACCCCAATCCCCGCCCGGGCTTCCCGCTGCTGCTGCAGCAACACAAAAAATACCAACCAAAATTCCTTGGTTTTATGGAAAATTGGGATGTGGTCTCGCATCCCAGAGGATCCCACACCTCTCAGGAACACCTGGTCCCAACCTGTTGGTCCCAACCCTTCCTGATTCCAAAGATCCAATCCAAGGGTTTGGATCGGCCCCGACACCACGACAGCAACGCCCTCGGAAACCCCACAAAAGTGCTGCTGCACTGAAATCTTATTAAAATACCCCCAAAAATCCCTATTTAGGCTGCTCATCTGCTGTCATTCCCACCAGGAATTCCACCTCTCCAGGCTGGGAGTTCATGGAAGCAGAGCCCACTTTCCCTCTGCTTTTGCATCCCTGAAAACCCCAATCCCTGCCCGGGCTTCCTGCTGCTGCTGCAGCAACACAAAAAGCCAGGAACCAAAATTCCTTGGTTTTGTCTAAAATTGGGATGTGGACACACAACCCAGGGAATCCCACACCTCTCAGGAACACCTGGTCCCAACCTGCTGATCCCAGCCCTTCCCGATTCCAAAGATCCAATCCAAGGGTTTGGATCGGCCCCGACACCACGACAGCAACGCCCTCGGAAACCCCACAAAAGTGCTGCTCCACTGAAATCTTACTAAAAAAACCCAAAAAATACCTATTTAGGTTGCTCATCTGCTGTCATTCCCACCAGGAATTCCACATCTCCAGGCTGGGAGTTCGTGGAAGCAGAGCCCACTTTCCCTCTGCTTTTGCATCCCCGAAAACCCCAATCCCTGCCCGGGTTTCCTGTTGCTGCTGCAGCAACACAAAAAACACTGAACCACCAACCAAAATTCCTTGGTTTTATGGAAAATTGGGATGTGGACACGCATCCCAGGGAATCCCACTCCTTTCAGGAACACCTGGTCCCAACCTGTTGGTCCCAGCCCTTCCTGATTCCAAAGATCCAATCCAAGGGTTGGATCGGTCCCGACACCACGACAGCAACGCCCTCGGAAACCCCACAAAACTGCTGCTACACTGAAATCTTATTAAAATACCCCCAAAAATCCCTATTTAGGCTGCTCATCTGCTGTCATTCCCACCAGGAATTCCACCTCTCCAGGTTGGGAGTTCATGGAAGCAGAGCCCACTTTCCCTCTGCTTTTGCATCCCCGAAAACCC
>NW_020890551.1:0-1637 GCF_003945725.1 Corapipo altera
AACCCAACTCATCCAACTCAACTCAACCCAACTCATCCAACTCAACCCAACCCAACTCATCTCAACCCAACCACACTCATCCAACTCAACCCAACCCAACTCATCCCAACCCAACTCATCCCTCCCTCCCTCCCCGCCTTGCCGCCTCCGCGGTGCCGTTACCCGGTCCTGGCGAAGTTGCCCCAGTATCTCATGATGCGCCGGCTCAGCTCCTCCTCCTCGGCCGTGTAGTTGAGCCCGGGGTTGAGGGGCTGCCCGAAGACGAACTCGATCTCGTAGCCGTGCGGGACCCCCATCCAGGGCGGCCACAGCAGGTTGGAGGCGCGGTGGTCGAACAGGTAGGCGAAGACGGTGCCGCCGCGCTCGGCCCAGCGCTGGGCGAAGTGCATCAGGGGGCAAACCACGTTGTGGTCGCCCACGATGTCGTCCAGCGCCTCGCGGTTCTTCACGGGGTTGTCCTGGTCCAGCCAGTCCGTGTACTGCAGCACCACCGCCTCGGCCGCCAGCTCGTTGGCCTGGGGCACCCCCAGGCGCACCCCGCCCAGGAACTCCTCGCGGCTGATGAGGCTCTCGTTGTCCTTGCCGAAGCCCGGCACGCCGTACACCAGGAAATAGGTGCCCTCGTCCTGCACGGCGCCCAGCAGCACCTCGGCCTCGGCGCCGCCGGGGCCGCCCAGCAGCGCCTCGGGCGTGTCGGCCAAGAAGTCGCCGTCCACCACGGGCACGAAGGCGAAGCGGAACACGCCCTGCTGCGGCAGCACGGCCGCCTCGTGCTCCACCAGCCGCGGCGGCGGCGCGGCGCGCAGGCAGCCCAGCAGCTCCGTCTCGTTGGTCACCGCGCCGCCCGCGCCCGCCCCGGGGCAGCCCACCAGCCGGCCCAGCCTCGCCGCCCGGCGCCGGCCCTCGGCGGCGCCCACGGTGGCCCACGGCCCGTTGGGCGAGCCGCTCTGCAGCACGGCGCGCCGGAACAGGCCACGGCGGGCCCGCGACAGCAGGTGCAGCCCCACCGAGGCCGCGCCGGCGCTCTCGCCGAACGGGGTGACGGCGCCCGGGTCGCCCCCGAAGGCGGCGATGTTGGCCTGCACCCAGCGCAGCGCCAGCCGCTGGTCCAGCAGCCCCACGTTGCCGGGGGCCTCGGGGTGGCCCGGCAGCGCCAGGAAGCCCAGGGCGCCCACCCGGTAGTTCATGGAGACCACCAGCACCCCCTCGGCGGCGGCCAGGAAGCGCCCGTCGTAGACGTCCAGCGAGGCGGCCCCGCTGTAGAAGCCGCCGCCGTAGATCCAAACCAGCACCGGCGCCGGCGCCGGCGGGCGCGGCGAGGGCGCCCAGACGTTGAGGTAGAGGCAGTCCTCGCTCATCTCCCGGTTGGGGTTCCACATCTCGGAGCCGCCGAAGCCCGGGAACATGGTGTCCACCGGCTGGAAGCAGGCGTGGGGGTGGGCCGTGGCCTCCAGGACCCCCGGCCAGGGCCGGGCGGGGCGGGGGGGGGCGAAGCGCAGGGGTCCCAGGGGGGGTTCGGCGTAAGGGATCCCCAAGAAGGCGGCGGCGGCGAGCGGGGGGGGCCCGGCGGGGACGTGGAAGCCGCGCACGGGGCCCCCCTGGGTGGGGACCAGCAGCTCCTCGGCCTCGGGGGGGGG
>NW_020890552.1:0-1636 GCF_003945725.1 Corapipo altera
AAAACTGTTTCCCCCTCACCACAACCCTCTGGTTACTTTGTTTCCATCTGCATGCTGCTAGAGCTGTCCCAAAGGGGAAGAAAACCCACAGCCAAGCTGGAGCACCCGGCAGGAGGGCAGCTGAGTTTCCTTCCAGCGCCAGGCAGGGGCAGAGCCCTGGCCCCTTCAACGCTGCAGCCCCAGAGTCAATGGCCCAGCTCTCCCCATCAGAAGCCTCCCCATCTGGGCAAAGGCTCCGACTCCACCCAACTTTTCCTGCTGGTCCTCCAGTCTGTTGCCAAGGCCATTGGAAGCTCGCAGTGGGCAGTGGGCAGGGGCAGCAGTGGAGGCAGTGCTGCCAGTGGCCCAGAGCCAGGATGGGGCCTGATCCCAGTGGCTCTGGGACTTCTCCAGACTCCTAGAGCTGAGCCAAGGGCAAGAAATCCCAGAGCAAGCGGTGTCCCATGGGGAAGAAAGAAGGAGAAAGAAGAAGAAAGAAGAAGAAAGAAGGAGAAAGAGCTGCCTCAGGAAAGCAGGGAAGCCAGCCAAGGGCACGCTGTCTGGGTTGGGCCCTTGTAGGCGGCGGTGTTGCTGAAGCCCCACACTCGTTGCCAGGAGGGGCCCGGTTCCCCCAACAGTGTGGGCAGAGACGCCGAGCTGCACAGCACATGTCCTGCCCCAGTAAGTCCCCAGGACCCCCCCTGTTGTCCCAAAGCGGGTTCTTTCCCGCTGGGTGCAAGAGGTCGATCTACACACACGCGGTGGAGGGCTTTGATTTATTGCCAGTTGTGCACAGAAGGGCGTGCTGGTTGGCAAGCCCGAAAGCTTAGCAAGGCAATTCTAGCCCCAAGTGACTTCTCTCTCTGAGCTTGGGACATTCCGCGGCCACGACTGGCTGCCCAGGGTGGTGGCACTGCCAGCTGCGGGATGCAGATAGGGCTGAACTCTGGGGAGACCAGAGCACGGGCAGCGGGGCCGTGCGGGAGCTGTTGCCTGGGGCCGGCTGGAGCGTCTGTGAGGGGAAAGCGGGGGAGCCTTGTGCCGGGCACAGGCGGTTGCAACTAGTTGCAGCCAGCTGCAGCCAGTTGTGTGCCCCCTGCGCTGCTGTCCTCGGGTGCCGGGAAATGTCCCATTGTGACAGTGGTGGCCCATTGCTGGGCCCTTTGTGATGCGGGGTCTCCTTGGGCCCGCAGGCCATTGTGACAGTGCGGGGCCCCGCCCTGCCCAGGAGGTTATTTAAGGAGGGCAGAGGCCTGCAGTACCCTCTTTCTCCCAGGAGAGCATCTGTCTCAGGAGGCAGCATCTCTCTCGGGGGCCTCAGCGGCGGAGGAAGTAGCCGACGCGGAAGATGTGGACGACGAAGAAGTTCACTAACTTGCAGCCACGCAAGTGGCTGTCAAGCTGGCAGAGGAAGCACAAGGTGAAGGATGGGGGAGCAGAGAGCTGCCTTGGTGCCAGGGCTGGGCTTGTGGGCACGGAGAGGCCTGCCGTGCCATGGCAACCGCCTCCATCTCACAGCACCTTCTCCTCCTCCTCCTCACCACAGGTGGACAGCTGGCAGACGCAGGCAGCAGCGCAGGAAGAGGAGAAGAGCGCCTCTTGTGCTGCTGCCGTGGCTGAGCAGGTGAGAGCAGCAGGGGCAGAGAGCCAGGCAGCT
>NW_020890553.1:0-1636 GCF_003945725.1 Corapipo altera
TCCCTGTTCCTGTTTTAGGGTCCCTGTCCTTGTTTTAGGGTCCTTGTCCCTCTTTTAGGGTCCCTGTCCCTGTTTTAGGGTCCTTGTCCCTGTTTTAGGGTCTTTGTCCCTATTTTAGGGTCCCCGTCATTGTTTTAGGTTCTCTGTCCCTGTTTTAGGGTGTTTGTCCCTGTTTTAGGGTCCCCATCCCTGTTTTAGGATCTCTGTCCCCCTGTGAGGGTCCCTGTCCCTGTTTAGGGTCCCTGTCTCTATTTTAGGGTCCCTGTACCCATAGGGGGGTCCCCATCCCCATAGGGGTTCCCCATCCCCATAGGGGGGTCCCTGTCCCCATAGGGGTGTCCCTGTCCCCATAGTGGGGACCCTGTCCCCATATAGGGGGTCCCCGTCCCCATAGGGGTGTCCCCATCCCCATAGGGGTTCCCCATCCCCATATAGGGGGTTCCCCATCCCCATAGGGGTTCCCTGTCCCCATAGCGGTGTCCTCGTGCCCATAGGGGGTTCCCCATCCCCATATAGGGGTTCCCTGTCCCCATAGGGGTTCCCCATCCCCATAGGGGGTTCCCCATCCCCATATAGGGGGTCCCCATCCCCATATAGGGGTGTCCCCATCCCCATAGGGGTTCCCCATCCCCATAGGGGGTTCCCCGTCCCCATATAGGGGTTCCCAATCCCCATATAGGGGTGTCCCCATCCCCATAGGGGTTCCCCGTCCCCATAGGGGTTCCCCATCCCCATATAGGGGGTTCCCCGTCCCCATAGCGGTGTCCTCGTGCCCATAGGGGTTCCCCGTCCCCATATAGGGGTTCCCCATCCCCATATAGGGGTTCCCCATCCCCATAGGGGGTTCCCCATCCCCATATAGGGGTTCCCCATCCCCATAGGGGTTCCCCATCCCCATAGGGGGTTCCCCGTCCCCATAGGGGTTCCCCATCCCCATATAGGGTGTCCCTGTCCCCATAGGGGTGTCCCCATCCCCATAGGGGGTTCCCCGTCCCCATAGGGGGGTCCCGGTCCCGGGGTGACCCCCCCCCTCTCCCCTTTCGTCCCCAGCGCTCGTCACCGCCTGAGACCCCCGACGGCGCCGCAGGTCAGCCGGGAGGGGGCGCCCTCATCCCCCTGGCCCCGCCCCCGAACGCCCTGGCCCCGCCTCCAAACCCCACTGGCCCCGCCTCCAAACCCCGCTGGCCCCGCCCCCGCTACCTGTGGCCGCGCCCACTCCGCACCAGCCTGCGCGGGCGCCTTAAACCACACCCGCGACCCCCAAAACACACCTGGGATCCCCCAAAACACAGCTGGGACCCCCAAAACACACCTGGGACCCCCCCAAATACACCTGGGATGTCCCCAGATAAATCTGGGACCCCCCCAAATACACCCCCATCTCCTGGGGGGGTCCCAAAACCCATGAGGGGGGTCCCAAATCTTGGAGGGATCCCCAAATCCTGGGGGGATCCCCCATTCCCTGGGGGGGGGATCCCAAAGCCCCTGGGGGGGGGTCCCGAAACCCCTGGGGGGGGTCCCAAATCTTAGGGGATCCCCAAATCCTGGGGGGATCCCCCATTCCCTGGAGGACGGGGTCCCAAAGCCCCTGGGGGGGTCCCAAAACCCATGAGGGGGGTCCCAAATCTTGGGGGGC
>NW_020890554.1:0-1344 GCF_003945725.1 Corapipo altera
GGATTTGGTGGGAGAGTCGATCCCCGGGAAGAGATTCCAGGAGCCAGAAAAATCCCAGTTTTTGGTGAAAAAATCCCAATTTTTTCCCCTAAAAAATCCCATTTTTTCCCCCTAGAAAATCAGATTTTTTTGCTAAAAAAATCCTATTATTTTTTCCCAAATTCCCATTTTTTCCCCAAAAAATCCCATTATTTTTCCCCATAACCCCAAATTTTTCAACTAAAAAATCACATTTTTTCCCCCCAAAAAATCCCATTTATTTCCCCAAAAAATCCCATTTATTTCCCATTAAAATCCCATTTATTCCCCTAAAAATCCCATTTATTCCCCCTAAAAATCCCATTTATTCCCCATTAAAATCCCATTTATTTCCCAAAAAATCCCATTTTTTCCCCCTAAAAACCCCATTTTTTCCCCAAAAAATCCCATTTTTTCCCCCTAGAAAATCAGATTTTTTTAACTAAAAAATCCCATTATTTTTCCCCAAAAAATCCCATTTTTTCCCCCAAAAATCCCATTATTTTTATCCATAATTCCCAAATTTTTCAGCTAAAAAATCACATTTTTTTCCCCATAAAAATCCCATTTATTTCCCAAAAAAATCCCATTTATTCCCCCTAAAAATCCAATTTTTTTCCCATTAAAATCCCATTTATTTCCCAAAAAAATCCCATTTATTCCCCCAAAAAATCCCATTTATTCCCCCAAAAAATCCCATTTATTCCCCCTAAAAATCCCATTTATTTCCCCATTAAAATCCCATTTATTTCCCCTAAAAATCCCATTTATTTCCCCATTAAAATCCCATTTATTCCCCATTAAAATCCCATTTATTTCCCCCTAAAAATCCCATTTATTTCCCCTAAAAATCCCATTATTTTTCCCCAAAAAATCCCATTTATTCCCCCTAAAAATCCCATTTATCCCCCTAAAAATCCCATTTATTTCCCCAAAAAATCCCATTTTTTCCCAAAAAAATCCCATTATTTTTATCCATAATTCCCAAATTTTTCAGCTAAAAAATCACATTTTTTTCCCCATAAAAATCACATTTTTTCCCATGAAAATCCCATTTTTCCCCCTAAAAATCCCATTTTTTCCCCAAAAAATCCCATTATTTTTCCCCCAAAAATCCCATTATTTTTATCCATAATTCCCAAATTTTTCAGCTAAAAAATAACATTTATTCCCCTAAAAATCCCATTTTTTCCCCATTAAAATCCCATTTATTTCCCCATAAAAATCCAATTTTCCCCCTAAAAACCCATTATTTTTCCCCATTAAAATCCCATTTTTTCCCCCTAAAAATCCCATTTTTTCCCCATTAAAATCCCATTTTTTCCC
>NW_020890554.1:1444-1636 GCF_003945725.1 Corapipo altera
ATCCCATTTATTTCCCCATTAAAATCCCATTTATTTCCCCAAAAAAACCCATTTTTCCCCCTAAAAATCCCATTTTTTTCCCATTAAAATCCCATTTATTTCCTCAAAAAATCCCATTTATTCCCCATTAAAATCCCATTTATTCCCCCTAAAAATCCCATTTTTCCCCCCCAAAAAAAATTCCCAAACCTT
>NW_020890555.1:0-1635 GCF_003945725.1 Corapipo altera
CCAGTGGAGAGGAGCTGGCTCACCCCTTTCCTTTGCCCTGGGAACTCCCCTGCCACTCTCCAGGGCCACCCTCAGCTTAGTAGATTTATTTGAAACCATCATTACTGGACCTGCAGTTTGATGTAGTGGCTAATTTTAGGTGTCTGAGGTTGAGCCCCCCTGGCTCCAGTGCATTTAGATGTTCAAAAGTTGCTCCTTTGTGGACACGACCAGCTCTGTTTTCATCCCCTCATCCCTCTGCTGTGTCTGCATTCAGCATTTTCCTCCGTAGTGAGGACTGACACAAAATATATCTGCAGCTTTAGGGCTATATCCAGACCTTTAATCTTCACTGTTCCTGGCCAGAAACCCCTGCCTTTCTTCTCTTTTTATTCATAACACGAATGAGTCCTTTGCAATTTACTTCAATTCAGTTTTAGCTCAACTTGACTTTTATCAGTTCTCACTTTTTTTCCTACACTTTCTGAGATTCAAGATACAGGTTTATTTCCTGCTCAGTTCT
This sequence comes from Corapipo altera, assembly GCF_003945725.1. Taxonomy (NCBI): domain Eukaryota; kingdom Metazoa; phylum Chordata; class Aves; order Passeriformes; family Pipridae; genus Corapipo; species Corapipo altera. The sequence goes on from NW_020890555.1 coordinate 503, forward strand.
TTCTTCCTGTCCTTGCAGCCTCTCTGTTTGGTCCTAACAGACTTTTAGAAGGAGTTATTCATTGGGTTAAACATGGAGCCCCATCTTCCAGGAATTGCCCCCTTGCTTCGGAAGCCCAGACCAGATATTTTTGTGTATTTGATTTCAATACATTTCCACTGCTTCACTTCCTGAGCTGCTCAGGACAGTCATCCTAGTTCATTTGTCTTATTATCCTCTGCCCTTTCAAATCCAGAATCTTATTTGCAGATAATAAAGTGAACCCTCCTTTTGTCTGAACTAAAATAATTCAAAATAAAGTGTTTTATTGATGACTGGTTCTACTGGTCAAATCAGATTCAACGCTGCATCATCCCCTGCTGATCTGAGTCATGAAGAAGTTGTGTTGCTAATCAGAGAGGAAACATCAGGGGTGATCCAGCCTGAAGCAGCATCTCCTGAGTTGAGCCTGTCCTGCCAGAGATCGATGCTGGTGCTGATGGAAGGAGCCCAACCTCTGCTTGAACTGAAACAGCTCCAGTCAAGAGCAAGAAATGAGATTTCTCTTTGGTGATTGCCAAGAAGAACCTGATCATAGAATCATAGAATCTCAGAATCATAGAATCATATAATGATTTGGGTTGAAAGGGACCTTAGAACTCATTCAGTTCCACCTCCTGCTATGGGTAGGGACACCTTCCACTAGCCCAGGTTGCTCCAAGCCCTGTCCAACCTGGCCTTGGACACTTCCAGGGGTAGGGCAAGAAATTGGATTCTGATTTAAGAGGCAGAGAAAGGACAGTCACTTGGAAGGACCACAGAGCTGTACTTAACTTTTCTTCAAAGTGCCTTTCCTGCCATCTCGAGGGTCTCACTGTTCTGCAAATAGCAAAGTGTGGGAAAAGGACCTACATTGTGATGCTCCTGATTAGGATCAAGTGACTCCTGTTTGCTGGGAGAATGATCTAGGACAGGGCTGGGCATCAGGGAAGTATTTTAACAGTGACAACCGAGCAGAAAATCTCCTCTTTTTCTCAAATTGCTAAGATATCACAGCAAAGTGCCAAAGCCAAACCCTGTCTCGTGGGGTTTGTTTCTCCTGTGCCACCTCTGAGTCCCCCCAGCTGGTACCCACTGGTGCCACTTCACTGCCT
>NW_020890556.1:0-717 GCF_003945725.1 Corapipo altera
GAAGAGGAGGAAGGAGGAAAAGGAAGGAGCAGGAGGAAGGAGCAGGAGGAGAAGGAAGCAGCAGAAGCAGTAGCAGGAAGAAGGAGCAGGAGGCAGCAGCAGCAGCAGCAGGAGGAGGTGTTGTGTCCGTACCCCGCTGAGGCGCCGCAGGCCCCGCGTGGTCGCCCCGGGCGTGGTCGCCCCGGGGCTCGGTGGCCGCCCCGTCGCCGGGCAGGGCCCGCAGCAGCGCCTGGGCCTGCTCGTGCCGGGACAGCCCCGCCACCCCCGCAGACAGCAGGTACAGGAACGCGGGGTCCCCGTCCCGCCGCACCCCGTACGAGCCCACAGAGCGCCCGTCAGAGCACAGGCACTGCCCGATGATCCAGCGCTGAACACGGGGGTGGAAACCCAGCTCCTGGAACACCTGGGGAGAGACGGGAACAGCTCCTGGAACACCTGGGACAGGAGAGATGGGAACAGCTCCTGGAACACCTGGGGAGAGACGGGAACAGCTCCTGGAACACCTGGGACAGGAGAGATGGGAACAGCTCCTGGAACACCTGGGGAGAGATAGGAACAGCGGGTGGAGCTCCTGGAACACCTGGGGAGAGACACGGACATGGGAACCAGCTCCTGGAACACCTGGGACAGGAGAGATGGGAACAGCTCCTGGAACACCTGGGGAGAGATAGGAACAGCTCCTGGAACACCTGGGACAGGAGAGATGGGAACAGCTCC
>NW_020890556.1:817-1635 GCF_003945725.1 Corapipo altera
TGGGAACAGCTCCTGGAACACCTGGGGAGAGATGGGAACAGCTCCTGGAACACCTGGGACAGGAGAGATGGGAACAGCTCCTGGATATGGAAACCCAGCTCCTGGAACACCTGGGGAGAGACAGGAACAGCTCCTGGAACACCTGGGACAGGAGAGACAGGGAGGTGGGAACAGATCCTGGATACGGGAACCAGCTCCTGGATATGGGAACAGCTCCTGGAACACCTGGGACAGGAGAGATGGGAACAGCTCCTGGAACACCTGGGGAGGGGACAGGAGAGACAGGGAGGTGGGAAACAGCTCCTGGATATGGGAACCAGCTCCTGGAACACCTGGGAGGGACAGGAGACACAGGGAGGTGGGAACGGCTCCTGGATACGGGAACCAACTCCTGGAACACCTGGGGGGGGACAGGAGAGACAGGGAGGGATATGGGAACCAGCTCCTGGGACACCTGTGGAGAGACAGGGATGTGGGAACAGCTCCTGGGACACCTTGGGGGGAGATGCAGGTGAGATCCTGGGTGAGCTCCGAGGTGAGATCCCAGGTGAGCCCCAGGTGAGTCCCAGGTGACACCCCAGGTGACCAGGGGTCCCATTCTCCCCCAGGTGAGCCCCTGGTAAGATCCAGGTGAGTCCCAGGTGAGTCCCAGGTGAGCCAGGGGTCCCATTCTCCCCCAGGCAGGGCCCCAGGTAAGGTCCAGGTGAGTCCCAGGTGAGTCCCAGGTGAGCCAGGGGTCCCATTCTCCCCCAGGCAGGGCCCCAGGTAAGGTCCAGGTGAGTCCCAGGTGAGTCCCAGGTGAGCCAGGGGTCCCATTC
>NW_020890557.1:0-1635 GCF_003945725.1 Corapipo altera
GGACACACGGACACAGGGACACATGGACATGGGGACAGAGGGACAGAGGGACATGACACGAGGACACACGGACAGATGGACATGACCAACATGGGACACACGGACATGGGGACACATGGACATGGGGACACATGGACAGATGGACATGACCAACATGGGACACATGGACAGGGGGACACACGGACAGATGGACATGACCAACATGGGACACATGGACAGGGGGACACATGGACAGATGGACATGACCAACATGGGACACACGGACATGGACTTGGGGACACAGGACACAACATGGGACACACGGACATGGGGACACACGGACATGACAGATGTGGGAACAGGGACATAGGACACACGGACATGGGGACAGAGGGACACGGGGACACGACATGGGGACACACGGACAGATGGACATGATCGACATGGGGACACACGGACAGACACAGGGACACACGGACACAGGGACACACGGGCTTGGGGACACGGACAGGACAGACAGGGGGCCATGGGACATGTGGATGTCGGGACACACGGACACAGGGAGGCACGGACATGGGGACACACAGACAAGGGGACACCGGGACAGTGGGACACAGGGACAGGGGGACACAGGGACAGGGGGACATGGGGACACACGGACACAGGGACAGGGGGACACAGGGACAGTGGGACACAGGGACAGGGGGACACGGGGACATGGGGACACACGGACAGTTGGACACACAGACATGGGGACACAGGGAGACACAGATGGTGGGACACACGGACATGGGGACACAGGGACAGTTGGACACACGGACATGGGGACACAGGGACATGGCAGGTGTGGGGACACGTGGACACAGACACATGACAGGCAACAGACGTGTACACGGACACGGGGGACACACGGGGACAGGGGGACACACGGACACGGGGATGGAGGGACACACGGACATGGGGACACCTGGGGACAGAGAGACAGAGGGACACACGGACACGGGGACACAGGGACGTGGCAGACGGGGGCGGGGGAGACACGGGGACAGAGGGACACCCAGACACGGGGATGGAGGGACACACGGATATGGGGACAGAGGGACACACGGACACGGGGATGGAGGGACACACGGATATGGGGACACTTGGGGACAGAAAGACAGAGGGACAAATGGACATGGGGACACACAGACGCCCAGACACGGGGACAGAGGGACAGAAGGACTCACGGACGCGGGGACAGAGGGACACTCAGACATGGGGACACCTGGGGACAGAGAGACAGAGGGACACACGGACACGGGGACACGGGGACAGAGGGACACACGGACACGGGGACACGGGGACAGAGGGACACCGGGACACACAGACGCCCAGACACATGGACACAGGGACACACGGACATGGGGACACACGGATGCCCAGACACGGGGACAGAGGGACACACGGACACACGGGTGTGGGGACACATGGGAACAGAGGGACAGAGGGACACACGGACAGGGGGACACATGGACACGGGGATGGAGGGACACACGGACACGGGGATGGAGGGACACACGGACATGGGGACACCTGGGGACAGAAAGACAGAGGGACGCATGGACACGGGGACACACAGACGCCCAGACACGGGGACAGAGGGACAGAAGGACT
>NW_020890558.1:0-1635 GCF_003945725.1 Corapipo altera
GGGGGGGTGTGCCACCATCCCCGTCAGGGTGCCTGCCTCCCCAGGGGCTGTGCCAGCGTCCCCAGTAGCTGTGCCAGGTTCCAAAGGGCTGTGCCAGGTCCCCGGGGGGTGTGCTGGTGTCCCTGGGGGGTGCCACTATCCCCGGGGACTGTGCCAGTGTCACCAGGGAGTGTGCCAGGTTCCCAAGGGCTGTGCCAGGTTCCCAGCAGGGTGGCAGTGTCCCCGGGGGGGGTGTGTGTTGTTGTGTTGTCCCCAGTGCACACACCAGGGTGCTCGGCAGCGTGCCAGTGTCCCCGTGGCTGTGCCAGGTCTCCATGGGGGTGCTGGTGTCCTCGGGGGGGTGTTGGCATTCCCAGAGGTGTGTTATTGTCCCCAGAGCACATACCAGGGTGCCCGGCAATGTGCCAGTGTCCCCAGGGCTGTGCCAGGTCCTGGGACGGGCCGGCACAGGGTGATAGGGACAGCACGGGGGGGTCCCGGTGCGGCGGGGGGACAGAGCCACTATCGGGGGGGACCGAGGAGCTGTCAGGGGGACTGAGGTGCTATCGGGTGCTGGCAGCCCCGGGCACCCACGGGTGCTCCTGGGAGATTAGCAGGGGGGGTATGTGGGGCTGTGGGGGTGCGCCCGGGCCACCCTGCCGGGGTTCAAACGCTGTGGCGGCGGTGACAGTGACAACGGGGGGCCCTGGCCTCGTGCAGGTGAGGGGCGCAGGAGGGGGGCCAGCGGGCATGGTTGTGTGTGTGTGCCTGTGAACATGTGTGTGTGCATGTGAACATGTGTGTGTGCATGGGAACATGTGTGTGAGCATGTGAACATGTGTGTGAGCATGTGAACACGTGTGTCATGTGAACATGTGTGTGCCTGTGAACATGTGTGTGTGCATGTGAACTTGTGTTTGTGCGCACATGTAAATGTGTGTGTGCATGTGAACGTGTGTGTGTGCACATGTAAATGTGTGTGCGCATGTGAACAGGTGCATCATGTGAACATGTGTGTGTGCACATGTAAATGTGTGTGTGCATGTGAACAGGTGCATCATGTGAACATGTGTGTGCGCACATGTAAATGTGTGTGCATGTAAACACGTGTGTGCCTGCGAACACGTGTGCATGCCTGTGAACATGTGTGTGTGCACGTGAACATGTGTGCGAGCACGTGAACACGTGTGTCATGTGAACACGTGTGTCGTGTGAACACGTGTGTCGTGTGAACGTGTGCGTGCACATGTAAATGTGTGTGTGCGCATAAACGCGTGTGTGCCTGTAAACACGTGCGTGCCTATAAACAGGTGCGTGCATGCAAACACACGTGTGTGTGTGTGTGCCTGCGAACAGCTGTGTGTAAATGTGAACATACGTGCGTGCACGCAAACATGTTTGTGCATATGAACAGGCGTTCACACACGTGAACCTGTGTGTGTGCCTGAACACGGTTGTGCACACATGCAAACACGTGTGTGTGTGTGTGCCTGAACACGGGTGTGCTCACATGTAAACACGTGTGTGTGTGTGTGTGCCTGTACACAGGTGTCACCCGCAGGCTCGGCGGAGACGCCCCAGGCCGGTGACAGCCCGTGCCGGTGGCTGTCCCGGGCGGGTGCCATGGCGGGGGGCGCGGGGCTGGCCAAGCGCCTG
>NW_020890559.1:0-1635 GCF_003945725.1 Corapipo altera
TGAGAGGGATGAGTCCGGTGGTGATGATGCAGAAGATGAGATGCGCTGGTCTCATGGTTTTTTCGGTTCTTCTTGCGCCTGATGGACTTTTATTCGTCGAGCCGGGACCCACTTTGGTCCTTCTGGACCTAAAATGCAAGCGTAGCCCTTCCCCCAGGTGATCAAGGGGAAAGGACCCGTCCATTTTTCTGTCAGTGGGTCTCGGTACATGATTTTTGCTTTTAATGATGTTACACTTGAAGAATCTGAATTCGATGTAAAGTGTCTCTGTGCTGGACTTCTGTCTATGCGAGTTTCTGCTTCCTCCATCATGTTCAAAAAATTTAAAACATACATTACTTTGTCTAGCCTTTCTTGGGGGGTCAGGCCAATACTCCCCCTTTTTTGTTTTGTGAGCAGATTTTTAATGTTTTGGTGGGCACGTTCTACTATGCCCTGTCCCGTGGGATTGTGAGGGATCCCGGTGGTATGGTGCACCCCCCATTCTTCAAAGAACCTTTTCGTGTCTGCAGACACATAGGATGGTCCATTATCGGTCTTAATTTGCTTTGGTACTCCCATCCTAGCGAATGCAGACAGAAAATGTCTTTTTACATCACGGCTCTTTTCACCAGAATGCGCAGTGGCTACAACCATCTTTGAAAATGTGTCAATAGACACATGAACATATTTTAGTCTTCCAAATTCGGCCACATGCGTGACATCTGATTGCCAGATTTCCAGCGCTGACAGACCTCTTGGGTTGGCCCCTTCTGGGGCAACCGGTGTGAAATTCTGGCAATCAGAGCACGTTTTCAAAATCTCCTTGGCCTGAGAAATTTTTAAACCGAATTGTTTCTGTAGCGATCGTGCATTCTGATGAAAAAACTCATGAGATAATTTCGCTTGTTGGTATAAATTTGGGGTGACTACCATACCTGCCAGATGGTCGGCAAGTTGGTTTCCCTCCGCCACGGGACCTGGCAAAGTAGTGTGTGACCTGGTGTGGATAATGAAGAAGCCGAATTGTCTGGCCTGAATTAAAAACAATAATTTGGTTAACAATTTAAACAAATCCTCATTGGATACTTCTTTTAAATACGAATTCTCAATTCTTCTGACCACACCAACTACATATGCCGAATCAGAAACGATGTTAATGGGCTCACCACTAAAAATTTGGAAGGCGCGTACAACTGCAGAAAGCTCCACTATTTGAGGAGAACCTTGCACTTTGTGAACATCATGTTTCCAATTATTGCCTTCTCGCCAAACTATGACCGCGTTTCCAGTTCTCCCCGAGCCATCGGTAAAAACAGTTCTCGCATTTTTGATTGGTAAATTTGATTGTACAACTTTTAATCTCAATGGAATTTGAATCAGCCTTTGGATAAATGGGCACGCCGGGAGATGCAGCCGAATTTCTCCCGGGTAACCTCCGATGGCAATTTGAAAATCAGTGGAGGTTTGCAGCAGTTGATCTAGATGTTCAGAAGTTAGTGGGAGGTAGATGGAATTTGGTTCCTCTCCACTAAGTTCTAAACACCTAGTGCGACCTTTGAAGATGACTTTGCCAATCATTTCTCCTATAGTGGTGATGGTTTTTCCGAATTGATGAGGGAGGAATATCCACTCCCATAAACAGAAGTCCTTATT
>NW_020890560.1:0-1634 GCF_003945725.1 Corapipo altera
TGGGGAGGTCCTGGCATGGGTTGGGGAGGTCCTGGCACGGGTTGGGGGGGTCCTGGCACAGGTTGGGGGGGTCCTGGCACGGGTTACACGCTGAGGTTTTGTGGTTGCCCCCCTGGATCCCTGGAAGTGTTCAAGGAAGGGCAGGTTGGAGCAAGCTGGGATAGTGGGAGGTGTCCATGGGGAGTTGGAACTGGATGGGATTCAAGGTGCCTTCCTGCCCCAACCATTCCAAGGAAAGGAAAGGAAAGGAAAGAAGGAAAGGGAAAGAAGAAAAGGGAAGGGGAAGGGGAGGGAGAGGGGAAAGGGACAGGGACAGGGACAGGGGAAGGAGAAGGAGAAGGAGAAGGAGAAGGAGAAGGAGAAGGAGAAGGAGAAGGAGAAGGAGAAGGAGAAAGGAGAAGGAGAAGGTTTGGGAAGGAGAGGAAAGGGAAAGGGAAAGGGAAAGGGAAAGGAAAAGGACATGGGCCAGCAGTTGGAAGAGAGAGCTCGGACTGAGGAGCAACTCAGTAAGAAAAAACACATCCCCTCCATAAAAATAAGGGGAATCATGAATCCCAAAATTCGGACAGCACAGAGCCTGTGCAGGCTTTGTTATTGGTTTGTTAGATCCTCGTTCCCTTTGCCAATATCCCTGGGCAGGACGTTTTTCCTTCCCTGGAGCTCCCTGTGGTTCATGTCAGGAGAAACAAGAAGTTCAAACGAGCACGGAGACCTTGGAACCCCTTCCAGAGCCTGGAGACCTTGGAACCCCTTCCAGAGCCTGGAGACCTTGGAACCCCTTCCAGAGCCTAAAGGGGCTCCAGGAGAGCTGGAGAGGGACTGGGGACAAGGGATGGAGGGACAGGACACAGGGAATGGCTTCCCAGTGCCAGAGGGCAGGGATAGATGGGATATTGGGAATGAATTCCTGCTGGGAGGGTGGGGAGGGGCTGGAATGGATTTCCCAGAGAAGCTGTGGCTGCCCCTGGATCCCTGGAAGTGTCCAAGGGCAGGTTGGAGCAACCTGGATGACCTTTAATGTCCCTCTGAATCCAAAGCATTCCATGATTCCACAGAGCTCTGGAAGTGGCAGCCTCTGAGCAGCATTATTTTGTCACCAGAGCACCGGGAAGAACAAGCTCCAGCAGAATCCCATTAAGTGCTTTTTATAGCCCCCAAAAAAACCCCCATCCTACGAGCTGCAGGCTCCTCAAATCTCTCCTCTCCTGCTGCAAAATTCCTCGTGGGGAGGCTCACATGAGGGATAACACACCCCCAGTCCCCAGGGATGGGCTCCCACATCCAGCCCCGGGGGGTTATGGAGCAGGAGGGAGGTTGCAGATGGGGCCAGAATTCCTAAATCTGCTGCCAGAATTCCTAAATCTGCGGCTCCAGGCTCCTGGCTCAGCTGCAGGATGAGGCAGGGAAGCAGGGATGGCTCCCGATGCAATCAGGGAGCATCCCGGGAGTATCCCTGCCTCGGGGGAATCAGCTGCAGCACAAGGACACGGATCAGCCCTCTGGAGGCGACAGGCAGGATTTTGGGATTCTTCCCGTCTCCTTCCAAGGTTGGAACCATCCCCTCTCTCCCCCAGCACGGATCACACGCGATAATTTATGGAGGAACAGGGATGATTCCCAGTGTCCAGCTCTCC
>NW_020890561.1:0-1634 GCF_003945725.1 Corapipo altera
GGCAGCAAGAGCCCCAGGAGATACTGCCCCTACTGCCATGAACTGTCTGTGTGTGTGCAAGGGAAGGACTCGTGTGTCTGAAAACCCTTGTGTGACTGAACAGTGAGCCCCCACCAGGACATCACTGACCCTGGTGGCCAGTTGACCATCCACCAGGACCCCAGAGGCCATTTTCCAGTACTGCTATGCAGCATGTCGTTCCCATTCTATCCGTACACCTGGGGTTGCCCCATCCCAGGGACGGAATCTGGCATTTCCTCTTGTTGAACTTCCTCTGGTGGATGATTGCCCAGACCTCTGATTTGAGGTCTCTCTACAGGGCCTCCCTCTTCCATGAGGTCCTACAGTGTCACAATGTCCCCTTGATTCCAAGGGAATCTGCAGTGTCCAGTGTTCCAGGTGTTACATGAAGCCCCATATTGTCACACTGGCACTAAAATGAGAGAGGATCTCCTGCCTAAATGACTTAGTAAATCAGAAGTTTTATCTTAGAGAAAAATGATATCCTAATTCTTTTAAGACTACAATTCTTTTTAGGAGAGGGAATGTAAATGATACATGGAAACTAATAGAGAGTGTATCATATGCCCATCTTCAAGAAATTAGCTTACAGGCCTCAGAAAGCTTCTTTAATAAGAGATTGTTCTGTTAAGAAGAAAGTCAATTCTACACTGTTTAAGCAAATGGGAAGTTTTAGTTGGTCCTAGAACACGTCTTAGTTGGTCCGAGAACATTTAATTTAGGGGTTAGAGGTCAGATAGATCAGTCAGAGATGGTACGAGGCCTGCTTAGCGAGAAGACCACTCTCGGAACATGACTGCCCCTCCAAGAAGAAATGGACGCTAGATGGCAGTATTGCTCCACGAATAAAATCCCAGATGCCATTCCACCCCAAAATCACAACCTGGCTTCTGAAGGGGGGCGGGGTCTTTCAAGTGTCACTGTCTTTATATTCCAAAATTTATACTGATTCTTTGATCCATGCATGGCAGAGTACCCCCATGAATCCCCAGCTGACATCTTAAAGAAATGTTCGGTCCAATAGTTTCTGGTCATTGGGTTTAATTCTTTTGTTTTACCTCTTTGATTCCATGAAGTTCCAAAGATATCCCAGGGTTTGTTTAATTCCATGTAGTCCTGCATCTGAGTGCCCCTCAACCTGCTGCAGATGTACTGGTTCCAGTACATGCAGTTCAGGTGTGACAGGCTGTTCCCCGCTCCTCTGAGCAAGAGGAGCAGGAGGAGGGGCACAGCAGAGCTCTTCTCACAGAGGCTGCATCTCCATGCAGTTCAAAGCAGGTGGGAGATGCCATGCCACGTCCCAGCTTTCTCTGGGGAAGGTGTTTCTCCCATGCACTGCCTCGCCACAGCCCCTGACAAAAGCCCAAGTGGTCTTTGTCACCAGCAGAAGTGCTCCTACTGCCAGCAGGGATGCTCCCCAGAACAGGCCAGGAGAAGCTGACCCAGGCTTCTGAGCCCAGAGGGATGTTATGCTTCGCGTGCCCACTGACCATTCTCAAAAGCATGTGCCCTGAAGGAAAATTCAGGAGTCTCCCCCTGCCAGCAAAAGAGAAATCTGGAAGCTTTGGCTTTGTGGTGCAGTTGGTTTGTCAGCCTGGAGACTCCATGGGGAA
>NW_020890562.1:0-1633 GCF_003945725.1 Corapipo altera
GTAACTGACTCTAACAACATGAGTGTATGGTGGTTGCCATGGTAACTCACCATAGTAATGAGAATGTATGATTGTTGCTATGGTGACTGATCGTAGCAATGGGGATGTATGAAAGTTGCCGTGGTAACTGACCATAGCAATGAGACTGTATGATTGTTGCCATGGTAACTGACTGTAGCAATGGAAATGTGTGATGGTTCCCATGGTAACCAGCCGTAGTAAAGAGAATGTCTGATGGTTACCATGGTAACTGACCATAGCATTTGGAATGTATAATGGTTGCCATGGTAACTTACCATAGCAATGCAAATGTATGATGGTTACCATGGTAACTGACCGTAGTAAAGGGAATGTATGATTGTTGCCATGGAAATCGACTGTACCTTTGGGAGGTATGATGGTTGTCATGGTAACTCAGCAAATGAACGAGACTGTATAATGGTTGCCATGGTAACTGACCGTAGACATTGGAATATATGATGGTTTCTGTGGTAACTGACCATAGAAGTGGGAGGTATGATGGTTGCCATGGTAACTGACTGTAGTAGTGGGACTTTGGATGGTTGCCATGGTAACTGACTGTAGTAACGGATAAGTATGCTGGTTGCAGTGGTAACTGAGTGTTGCAACGCAACTGTATGATGGTTACCACAGTAAATGACTGTGCAGATGGGAATGTATGATGGTTACCATGGTAACTGATCGTAGCAGTGGAAGGTATGATGGTTGCCATGGTAACTGAATGCAGCAGCAAGAATGTATGATGGTTGCCATAGAAACTGACTGTAGAAACAGGAATTTATGGTGGTTGCCATGGTAGCAGACCATAGAAATAACAATGTATGATGGTTACCATGGTAACTGACTGTAGGAATGGGAATGTATGATGGTTACCATGGTAACTGACTGTACCAGTGGGAGGTATGATGGTTCCCATGGTAACTGACCATAGAAAAGAGAATGTATGTTGGTTGCCATGGTAACTTACTGTAGCAACACGACTGTATGATGGTTGCCATGGTAACTGACTGTAGCAACAAGAATGTATGTTGGTTTACATGGTAACCGACCATAGCAACGAGAATATATGCCGGTTGCCATGGTAACTGAGCATAGCAACAGGAATGTATGCTTGTTGCCATGGTAACTGACTGTAGCAACACGACTGTGTGACGGGGAGATGTAGAGCTACAGAGACACCCAGCCAATGTGGATTCTGTCCATATTTGCCCTTTGCAAAACCTCGTGGAATCAAGGGGCCACGGCTTCACATCTGGGTCTCATGGAATCAAAGGAAACCTGGGACACTGGGGAAACTGATGGAAGCAGGGAGACCCTGGGACACTGTGGAGCCTCACGGAATCAAGGGGCCATCGGGACACTGCAGGACCTTGTGGGGTCAAAGGAACCCTGGGTTGCTGCAGAACCTCACAGAGGTGGGAAGCTGCTGTGTGGGGGCCCCACGACGAGTGGCTGAGGCTGCTGAAGGAGAAGCCAATTTGCAGAAGTGGAAGCCACGGGCAATGCCACTGAGCCCCCTTGCCATGGTCAGTTACCATGGAAACCTCATACAGTCCTGTTGCTACAGTCAGTTACCATGGCAACCATCACACATTCCCATTGCTATGGTCAG
>NW_020890563.1:0-319 GCF_003945725.1 Corapipo altera
AACAAGGACAGGCAGGGATAGGAGGCACAGGGAGGGAGCAGGGACAGACAGGGACAGGCAGGACAGGGAAGGAGCAGGGACAGGCAGGGACAGACAGGACAGGGAAGGACCAGACAAGAAGAAACAAGGACAGGCAGGGATAGGAGGCACAGGGAGGGAGCAGGGACAGGCAGGGGTTGGCAGGGCAGGGAAGGAGCAGCCAGGGACAGTCACAGCCAGGGGCAACCCGGTAGAGGCAGGGACAGGCAGGGACAGACAGCTACAGGTAAACAGGCAAAGACAGGCAGGGACGGGCAGGGACAGGCAGGGACAGACAGGG
>NW_020890563.1:419-1633 GCF_003945725.1 Corapipo altera
CCCGTCTGTCCCCGCGCAGTTCCTGTCGTACCAGGACCACCACGTGAACTACGGCGGCGGGTCGGGGCTGCGGGACCGCGTGGCCTTCGTGCAGTCGGACCCGGGCCAGCAGGACGCGTCCATCCGCCTCGCCGACCTGCGCGTCTCCGACACCGGCACCTACCAGTGCCGCGTCAAGAAGAACACGGTGGCCGTGCACGAGGTCATTGTCACCGTGCAAGGTGAGAGGGGACACGGCCCGGAGCGTCCCCTGTCCCGCCGCGGGTGACCGCTGGTGGCACCGGCAGCGGCGGCTGTCCCCCTCCCCGGCTGCTGTCCCCCTCCACGGTGTCCCCTGTCCCGCTCTGAGGTGGCCCCCGGTGGCCCTGACAGGGTCCCCTGTGCCGAGTGTCCCCTGTCCTGCTCCAATGCAGCCCCCGGTGGCCCTGACAGGGTCCCCTGTCCTGAGTGTCCCCTGTCCCCCTCCCCGGTGTCCCCTGTCCCGCTCCAAGGTGGCCCCCGGTGGCCCTGACGGTGTCCTCTGTGGCCCTCCCAGGTGGCCCTTGGTGGCCCTGACAGTGTCCCCTGTCCCTGTCCCGAGTGTCCCCTGTCCTGCTCCAAGGTGGCCCCCGGTGGCCCTGACAGGGCCCCCTGTCCCGAGTGTCCCCTGTTCCCCTCCCGAGTGGCCCCTGTCCCACTCCGAGGTGGCCCTCAGTGGCCCTGACGGTGTCCCCTGTTGCCCTCCTGGGTGGCTCCCAGTGGCCCTAACAGTGTCCCCTGTCCCCCTAGGTGTCCCTGATGTCGTCCCTGACCCCTGCCAGTGTCCCCTGTCCATGTCCCCTGTCCCTGACAGTGTCCCCTGTCCCCCCGGGTGTCCCTAATGGTGTCTCTGACCCCTCCCACTGCCCCTTGTCCCTGTCCCTGTCCCTGTCCCTGTCCCCGTCCCCTGTCCATGTTCCCTGTCCCTGGCAGTGTCCCCTGTCCCTGACAATGCCCCCTGTCCCTGGCAGTGTCCCCTGTCCCCCCGGGTGTCCCTAATGGTGTCCCTGCCCCCTCCCCCTGCCCCTTTACCCTCTCCCTGCCCCCCGTTCCTGTCCTTGTCCCCTGTCCCTGACAATGTCCCCTGTCCCTGACAATGTCCCCTGTCCCCTGTCCCTTACAGTGTCCCCATCCCCATCCCCTGTCCCCGTCCCCTGTCCCTGACAGTGTCCCCTGTCCCCCTGGGTGTCCCTGAT
>NW_020890564.1:0-1633 GCF_003945725.1 Corapipo altera
GCCGGGCACTGCCACCACCCCAGCACTTCCCTGGGCCCAGCCCTTGTCTGCCAGGGCCAGCATTGCCCAGTGCTCCCCAGTGCCTGCCCAGACTGGAGATCCCAGTCACCCAGCTGTGCCCATTGCCCGTCAGCCCCTTTATCTCCCAGCTCCCTGTTTCCCTGACCCCGGGGTCCTGGTGCCCCAAGAAGGGGGTCAGTGCCAACCCCATGTTCAGCCAAGGGGCTGGAGTGGGAACAGGGACAATTGTGCTCAGACACACCGGGTTTGGGACTGGGCTGAGCTCTGGGGTGTCCCAGAGGGAAAGCTCTGGGAAGGGATGGGCAGGAGGACATGGGGGGATCAGGCTTTGGGGGCTGTTGGAGGATGGATTGTGTCATTGTGGGATTGTCCCCACAGGGTATGCAGCTGCTTTCAGCTCCCTGTCCACCCCTTTGGCACCCCCAGGTGCCTGGGCCCTTCCAGGGGCAACTGCCCCATGCAGGAAGCTGGAGGGATGCCGGGGAAGGTGGCTGGATGGGTGCTGCAGGCAGGATGGACTCTGTGCCAGGGCTGGGCTTGTGGCCAGGGCTGGGGGCTGTACCCAGCCGGGCTTTGCCCCGGGGCTCTCGGGGAGGGGGTAGGGAGGAGTCGCGGCAGGGATAAATGTGCTCCTGTCCTTGTGCAGCCTCAGCCAGCGCTGCCCAGGCCCAGAGGAAGATGAAGGTCGCTGTGCTCAGCGTGGCCCTGCTCTTCACCATCCTGCTGAACCCCCCGGCAGATGCCAAGGTGAGGCCCCCATGCCACAGCCATGGGCTCAGGGATGGGCCCCTTCCCAATCCAGGGGTTCCCCAAGCAATCCTCAGCACCCCCAGCCCTGGGCCGGGCCACTTTCTTCTGGCCACAATTCCCTCTCTCCTTCCCCTTCCCACAATTCAACTCCTGCTGCTGCAGCTCCGCTTCCTCACGGGATGCTTGCACCCGGCTCCGTCCTGGCACAGTCCCACTGCTTTCTGCTCTTTCTGACCCCAAATCCCACCTTTCTGGGCCTTTGGGGCATCTCCCCACCATCTCCTCTCTTTCCCAGCCAAGGCAAAGGCTCAACCCAAACTGGGTAGAACTGGGCCAAGCCCCACTGGAGTCCAAGGAGGACAAACAGGCCCAAGCTCCACACTGGACTCAAGTGGGACAAGGCCTGGCCAGACTGAAGTGGCACAAACTGGGAAATGCCCTGCCATGGCCCATTCCCAGGGCCTTTCCTCCAGGCTTTGCCCTCAATGCCTTGCCTTTCCCCCTGCACTGCTGTCCCCAACTTGCCTGGAAGCCGCAATCCCAAAGAGCCCCGCGCAGCCCGTGGGACAGCCGGGGTTGGAGGGGGTGGGGACACCCGTGTCCCCCCCAGCCCCACAAGGCCAACCCCAACCAAGCCTTTGCTCTCCTCCTGCAGCCCATTGAGGTCGACAGCGTCCAATGTGGGGAGGTAAGTCTGGGAGTTTGGGGGCACCCAGTGTGGGAATTGGGGGCACTTTGGGTCCCCCATCCCTTCCTGGCACTGGGGACACCCCAGTGACCAGTGATGTCTCCTTGTCTCTCTACAGGCAGGCGTGATCGGCGGCCCGGTGGGTACCAGGGCTTGTGCTGGGCCCAGACCCTC
>NW_020890565.1:0-1633 GCF_003945725.1 Corapipo altera
CTCTTCATGGGACCATCCCCAAGAGTCACACCATGGGCCTGAGAGGATCATCCAAAC
Organism: Corapipo altera; assembly: GCF_003945725.1. Lineage (NCBI taxonomy): Eukaryota > Metazoa > Chordata > Aves > Passeriformes > Pipridae > Corapipo > Corapipo altera. The sequence goes on from NW_020890565.1 coordinate 58, forward strand.
ACTTCTTGAGCTCTGTCAGCCTTGGTGCTGTGCCCACTGCCCTGGGGAGCCTGGTCAGTGCCCAACCTTCTCTCGGGGAAGAATGTTTTTCTAAGATCTAACCTAAACCTGCCTGACACACCTGCAGGCCATTCCCTCAGTCCTGTCCCTGGTCCCCCCAGAGCAGAGCTCAGGGCCTGCCCCTCCTCTGCCCCTCCCCAGGAAGTTGGACCTGCAGTGAGGTCTCCCCTCAGTCTCCTCTTCTCCAGCTGAACACACCAAGTGCCCTCAGTGTCCTCACACCCCTTCCCCCCAAGGCCCTTCCCCATCTTCCTTGCCCTCCTTTGGACACTCTCCAATGGCTCAATCTCTCCCTTCCATTGTGTCCCCCCAAACTGCCCCAATGGTGCAGGTGAGGCCACCCCAGGGCAGAGCAGAGCGGGACAATCCCCTCCCTGGCCCGGCCGGCCATGCTGGGCCTGATGCCCCCAGGACAGGCTTGGCCCTCCTGGCTGCCAGGGCACTGCTGACTCAGGGCCAACTGGCCACCCACCAGCACCCCCAGGGCCCTTTCCCAGCACTGCTTTCCAGCCTCTCCTTCCCAGTCTGTCTGTCCATCCGGGGTTGCCCCATCCCAGGGCAGAATCTGGCACTTCCCCCTGTTGAAGTTCTCAGGGCTCCTAAAGAGCCGGGAGGTCACGGGATGTCAAAGAGCCCCATGGAGCTAAAGGGGCCCTTGGGACACTGTGTAACCTCTGGAATCAAGAGGCCTTCATGACATGTGGGGCCTCATGGAATCAGAAGAATTATGTAGAATATCATGGAATCAAGGGGCACCTGGGACACTGCAGGGTCTCCTGCTCCAGAAGGAACCCTGGGACACTGTAGGATCTCATGGAACCAAGGTGCCATTGGGACACAGCATGGCTGCATGGAATCAGGGCTCCAGAGTAAAAGTCCAGGACCTCATGGAAAAAATGATTTCTGGGACACTGTGGAACCTCACGGAAACAAGGGGCCATTGTGACACTGCAGGGCCTCATGGAGCCAAAGGAACCCTGGGACTTTTTGGAACCTCATGGAGTCAAGGGCCAGTTGTGACACTGCAGAGCCTCATGGAACTAAAGGAACTGTGGAGAACTGCCGATGCCTAAAATCTGTCCTGACACAGTTTTAAACTCTTTTACTATTCTTGGCTGTTAATAAACACAATCTGACTGTGTCACTAAAAATAGAAGTTTTATTATTCCGTCCTCCCCGTCCAGCCCGAAATGTCAGAAAAGACATGCAATGTTTACAGTTGAGCTTTTTTATCCCACCTAGAGCAGGAATTTCTAGGCTACAGGGAAGGAGGCATGTACAGACCTATTTAACACACCGTCACACACTTTTTCTAACTTATCCACACTAGTCAAATTTTTCTAACAACATGCTGTCATTCTTAATTATAAATTAATTCCTATTTCATAAGTAGGGTGTTATAGATTAGGAACTCAGGGGAATTTTTTCTTCCCCTGCCCCACTCCAAGGGAAAAAACGGAGTGAGCAAGGGGGGGGAAGGGAGGTCATTAGTGTTACAAAGGATGTAGCCTGGCTC
>NW_020890566.1:0-576 GCF_003945725.1 Corapipo altera
TCTGTGCCCCCTGCCCAGCCCAAGGTGTTGTGGCTGAAGAACCAGGTGTGAGGGAGGGGTTTGGGGTGGGTTTTAGGAGGGGTTTTGGGGTGCCCTAATAGGGCTGTGGATTCACCCCGAGGTGTGGGTGTTTTTGGGGTGTTTTTGGGGTGTTTTTGGGGTGTTTTTGGGGTGCATTTCTGGTCCCTCCTGACCCTCTGTGCCCCCTCCCCACCCAGCCCAAGGTGGTGAGGCTGAAGAACCAGATGTGGGTGGTTTTGGGGTGGTTTTGGGGGTCACTCCCCCCATAAGTAGGGGATGGATTCAGACCCAGGTGTGGGTGTTTTTGGGGTGTTTTTGGGGTGTTTTTGGGGTGTTTTTGGGGTGCATTTCTGGTCCCTCCTGACCCTCTGTGCCCCCTCCCCAGCCCAAGGTGGTGTGGCTGAAGAACCAGGTTTTGGGGTCACCTTGGGGGGTGTTTTGGGGTGGATTTTTGGGGGTCACTCCCCCTGTAAGTAGAAGTGGATTCACCCCGAGGTGTGGGTGTTTTTGGGGTGTTTTTGGGGTGTTTTTGGGGTACATCTCTGGTCCCTCCTG
>NW_020890566.1:676-1632 GCF_003945725.1 Corapipo altera
TTTTGGGGTGGTTTTGGGGTACATCTCTGGTCCCTCCTGACCCTCTGTGCCCCCTCCCCAGCCCAAGGTGGTGTGGCTGAAGAACCAGGTTTTGGGGTCACCTTGGGGGGTGTTTTGGGGTGGATTTTTGGGGGTCACTCCCCCTGTAAGTAGAAGTGGATTCACCCCGAGGTGTGGGTGTTTTTGGGGTGTTTTTGGGGTGTTTTTGGGGTACATCTCTGGTCCCTCCTGACCCTCTGTGCCCCCTCCCCAGCCCAAGGTGGTGTGGCTGAAGAACCAGGTGTGGGTGTTTTTGGGGTGTTTTGAGGTGGATTTTTGGGGTCACTCCCCCCATAAGTAGGGGATGGATTCAGACCCAGGTGTGGGTGTTTTTGGGGTGTTTTTGGGGTGCATTTCTGGTCCCTCCTGCCCCTCGGTGCCCCCTGGCCAGCCCAAGGTGGTGTGGCTGAAGAACCAGGTTTTGGGTGGTTTTGGGGTGTTTTTGGGGTACATTTCTGGTCCCTCCTGCCCCTCGGTGCCCCCTCCCCACCCAGCCCAAGGTGGTGTGGCTGAAGAACCAGGTTTTGGGTGTTTTTGGGGTACATTTCTGGTCCCTCCTGACCCTCGGTGCCCCCTGCCCAGCCCAAGGTGGTGTGGCTGAAGAACCAGGTGTGGGGTTCACCTTGGGGGGGGTTTTGGGGTGGATTTTTGGGGGTCACTCCCCCTGTAAGTAGAAGTGGATTCACCCCGAGGTGTGGGTGTTTTTGGGGTGTTTTTGGGGTGGTTTTGGGGTACATCTCTGGTCCCTCCTGACCCTCTGTGCCCCCTGGCCAGCCCAAGGTGGTGTGGCTGAAGAACCAGGTTTTGGGGTCACCTTGGGGGGTGTTTTGGGGTGGATTTTTGGGGCTCACTCCCCCCATAAGTAGGGGATGGATTCACCCCGAGGTGTGGGTGTTTTTGGGGTGTTTTTGGGGTGG
>NW_020890567.1:0-1631 GCF_003945725.1 Corapipo altera
ATAAACAAGCAGAGCCCAGGAGAGGTGTGATGTCATCAGTGAGGTGATTTTGTGGTCCTCATGTGCTGTGGTTTGTGGGTGCTTTGTGCTGACTGGGCCCCATCTTGTTCTGTGTGACTGGATGTCCGTCAGTCATTGTGTTGTACCGAGGAATGCTGGGGGAGTCATTTGATGTCCTGGGGAAGACAATCTCCATCAGCTTGGAAAGGTCATGGTCCTTTGGAGCAATTCTTGAGGGATGGAAGAGAGCTCATCCCCTGGAATCGTGATTGAGATCAAGAGAGAGGACCTGGAAAACTTGAGGCTGTTCAGGCTGAATTCAGGCTGGTCAGGTTCCATTCCTATGATGTTTGGATTTCTGAAATTTTCATCACAAGGTACTTGGTCATTTAAACCTTATTTCTTGAGCTCCTGAGGAAATACAATAAACAAAGACCCAACTGGGCTCCATCCCTTTTTGCCCTGACTGGTCTGTGATGCCAGTTCCCTTCTTCCGCATTCAAGCCATGAGGTTTCCTAACTTTGAACCTGTAAGTTGTAACATCCTGTACCTGTGAATCAAAAATTATAATTACTAGTGATTGTTCAGTGGGCTCCTCTCTCCTCTTGTGTCATGGTGTACACTTTGCTTTCTGGAATTCAGTGATTCCTTGAGGCCCTTGAGATTGTGTCCATCTGACCTTGGCAGCAGGTTGTAATTGTGAGTATTAGAGGGCAAAGGCTGGAGTTGATGGTGCGTGTCAGGGAGGGCTGAAGATGTGAGCAAAGCTTTGGAGAGGTGGGGTGTTATGAGTGAGGTCCCCCCGTGTCCCTGGTGGGCTCTGGTTTGGGGGTGTGTTGTGAGGAGGGGCCCCAAAGCATCCCAGCCCTGTCAGGCTGCTCTGGAGTTTCACAAGTGTTGCCCCTTCCCTCACCTTCCATCCCTCTCCCGTTTGCTTCCACCTGGCTAAGCCTGACACTGGACCTGACTTTTCCTGCTGACTGTGCTCTGGGGGGGTTTTGGTGCCCCTCCTGCTTTTAAGGTTTGGATACCTTGGGCCTTTTGGACCCTGTCCTGGGCTGAGTGGCAGGGAGTGAGGTCCCTTCTCTGGGCATCTTTTCTGTCTGAGGGGCAGCAAGAGGCTTTGGAGGTGTCCAGGGTTGTTGGACACAAACATTGCGTGATGCCAGAGAATGCAAAGAAGGCCGGGCTGTGTCAGTGCCCAGTGTGGTGGGGTGAGAAGTGTGTGCAGGGCTGGGCCCAGAGCCTTGGGCTGAGTGTCCCAAAGTGCAGATGGGAACAAGTGTGCAGTGCTGGAGCCCAGGAGCTGCATCCATTGGGCCAAGACTGCCAAGATGAGTGGTGATGGCCATGGCCACATCCTGGAGTTTAGCAAGGGCAGGGGCAAAGTCCTGTTTGTGGGGAGGGGTCAGCGCAGGTAGGAGGAATGTCTGGGGGTTAATGTGATCAATGCTTTTCATAAAATTCTTCTCTAAGCAGATTAAGTCTTTGCTGTCCTGGTGGAGAACACATGGTCAACTAGGTGGCCATGGACCAGTGTGGGAAAAGGGTCCAGAGATCTGAAGGTCAGGATTGGGCAAGGTGATGAAGTAGTGGGAGGTGACTCCTGCTGTCCCCTGAGCACTGGTGA
>NW_020890568.1:0-1630 GCF_003945725.1 Corapipo altera
GCCAACAGGGATGCTTCCCGGGACAGACCAGGAGGGCTTGAACCGGGCTGCCGAGCCCGGAGGGATGTTCTGCCTCTCGTGCCCCTCCACCATTCTCAAAAGCGCGTGCCCTGGAGAGTCTCCCCGGGCCAGCAAAAAAGAGATGAGAGGGAAGAGATGATGGCGACGAGAAAAGTTCATGGTCTGTTAATCTTGAGCTCCCCGATACTCATCCGTTGCCCTGTCATCAAGCTCGACCCCTCCGCCTCCGCGGTGCAGAGCCCCGAACGCCGCCCCACCGCCCCGCTGCCACCGCTCTCGCCTGCCCTCCGCATCAAGCCGGCAGCAGACGAGAGCACGAGAGGCAACGACGCCGTGCACAGTGACGGGGTGGAGCTGCCGGAGGAGGGCAGGGGAGGGAGAAGAAGGCAGAGGAGGGAAAAGAGGCGGAAAGGAGGCGACCCGGTCGGAGTAAAGAGCCGGGGCTGTCCGGGGTAGCGAGAGACCGGGTGGCGGAACGGCGCATTCGGCGCTGGCGGGGACCGGGGTTGGTTGCACTGACAGCGGTTCTGCTCCGTGCGCACGGCTGGCGACCGGGGACCGTGGGGGCAGCGGCAGGCGTGGTCGTGCAGGTCCTTCGAGGCTACCGTCCTGCCTGGCAAGTTCTTCACAGAACTCAGTCTCCCGTCCGTTCCTCCCTCTGCTCCCTAAAGCATTCCCTAGGAACACTCACGGGTCTTTTCTTTGTCTTTCATTACTTTACTCTCTGTCCTTCAGAGAACTCCTACAGTCCGTCCTTTCCTTTCCCGATTTTCCTTTCTCTCTTGCTTTGCTTAGTCCCACCTGCTTTGAACTTCATGGTGATGCAGTCTCTGTGAGAAGAGTTCTGCTGTGTCCCTCCTCCTGTTCCTTTGCTCAGAGGACCAGGGAACAGCCTGTCACACCTGAACTGGATGTGCTGACAGGTTGAGGGGCACTCAGAGGCATAGCCAAAAGGTTCATTCTCTTTCCCATCGCTGTCACCAGGACATGAAGGACCAGCAGGGATGGGTGCTATTCCCGTGTGCACTGGCTTCTCACCCAGTTCACAGAGTTTCTTTAACTTTCCCTGGAGAGACACGGAAGGACTAGACAGGGTGTCTCTGTTTGCATTGAACAGACAAGTCCTGAGCACACACCTGGTGTGGGTGTGGAGAGATGACCCTGAGCAAGTACAATTGCCATCAGTCTCCTGGGGGAGCTTTGAAGTTATGTGAAAAAAAGAGGGTCTCGATGTCACTTTTCTTTTACTGTACTAAGCCCTGGTAAAGCCCCTGGATGCAGCTCTGGGATGTGCTTCTGTGGACAAAACTCCCTATGTCCATCCCTCAGGCCGTGGGGCTTCTCAGACAGCAGCAGAGCAGGTGGCACCCCCCAAGGGCTGAGTTGTTTCAAGGCTCCGGGCATGGCAGCAAGAGCCCCAGGAGATACTGCCCCTACTGCCATGAACTGTCTGTGTGTGTGCAAGGGAAGGACTCGTGTGTCTGAAAACCCTTGTGTGACTGAGCAGTGAGCCCCCACCAGGACACCACTGACTCTTGGCCAACTGACCATCCACCAGGACCCCAGAGGCCATTTTCCAGTACTGCTATGCAGCATGTCGTTCCCATTC
>NW_020890569.1:0-1629 GCF_003945725.1 Corapipo altera
CCCACAGCTGCAGGTTTAGGGATTCTAAGTTTTTGAGTTGTTCCCCCCATTTCTCGCTTTGGGAACAACCTAAAAGCTGTGGGATTGGGGATTTTTCTGAGTAACTGTTCCCTCATTTCTCGCTTTGGGAACAACCTAAAAACTATGGGATTGGGGATTCTTCTCCCTCATTTCTCGCTTTGGGAACACCCTGACAGCTGTGGGATTAGGAATTCTGAGGTTTTCAAATGTTCCCCCACCTCTCGCTTTGGGAACAACCCCACGGCTGTAGGATTAGTTATTCTTCTAAATTTTTTAGTTATTCCCCCATTTCTCACCCTGACAGCTTATGGGATTGGGGACTATGCAGAGTTCTTCCCATTGTTCCCCCATTTCTCGCTTTGGGAACACTCCAACAGCTGCAGGTTTAGGGACTCTTCTATAGAAATGTTTCAACTGTTCCCCAATCTCTTGCTTTGGGAACACCCTGACAGCTGTGGCATTAGGAATTCTGAGTTTTCAAATGTTCCCCCCATTTCTCGCTTTGGGAACACCCTGCCAGCTGTGGGACTGGGGACTCTTCTGTGTCTTCCCACTGTTCCCCCATTTCTCACTTTGGGAACACACTAACTGTTGTAGGACTAGCTACTCTTCCCATTGTTCCCCCATTTCTTGCTTTGGGAACAACCTAAAAGCTGTGGGATCAGGGACTCTTCTGCATTTTTCCCATTGTTCCCCCATTTCTCGTTTTGGGAACATTCCAACAGCTGTGGGATTGGGGACTCTTCAGAGTTCTTCCCATCGTTCCCCCATTTCTCGCTTTGGGAACACCCCACAGCTGTCAGGGTGTTCCCAAAGTGGGAAATTGGGGAACACTTCCTTGAAAGGGTCTCCTAGTCCCACAGCTGTGGGGTGTTCCCAAAGCGAGAAATGGGGGAACGATGGGAAGAACTCTGAAGAGTCCCCAATCCCACAGCTGTTGGAATGTTCCCAAAACGAGAAATGGGGGAACAATGGGAAAAATGCAGAAGAGTCCCTGATCCCACAGCTTTTAGGTTGTTCCCAAAGCAAGAAATGGGGGAACAATGGGAAGAGTAGCTAGTCCTACAACAGTTAGTGTATTCCCAAAGCGAGAAATGGGGGAACATTTGAAAACTCAGAATTCCTGATCCCACAGCTGTCAGGGTGTTCCCAGAGCAAGAGACTGGGGAACAGTTGAAACATTTCTATAGAAGAGTCCCTAAACCTGCAGCTGTTGGAGTGTTCCCAAAGCGAGAAATGGGGGAACAATGGGAAGAACTCTGCATAGTCCCCAATCCCATAAGCTGTCAGGGTGAGAAATGGGGGAATAACTAAAAAATTTAGAAGAATAACTAATCCTACAGCCGTGGGGTTGTTCCCAAAGCGAGAGGTGGGGGAACATTTGAAAACCTCAGAATTCCTAATCCCACAGCTGTCAGGGTGTTCCCAAAGCGAGAAATGAGGGAGAAGAATCCCCAATCCCATAGTTTTTAGGTTGTTCCCAAAGCGAGAAATGAGGGAACAGTTACTCAGAAAAATCCCCAATCCCACAGCTTTTAGGTTGTTCCCAAAGCGAGAAATGGGGGGAACAACTCAAAAACTTAGAATCCCTAAACCTGCAGCTGTGGG
>NW_020890570.1:0-1629 GCF_003945725.1 Corapipo altera
GATGAGTCATCAGCGCGGCGCGCTGGGATTGGGCGCGGGCGGCGTGGACGCTTTGGGATTGGCTGAGGGCCGTTGGGGGCGTGTCTAAGCCCCTCTTTTCCGATATTTTGGGGTCTGTGGTTGATCCAACCCCCCTGTCCATGGGATTTTTTTGGTCTGCAAGGACCAGTAATCCCGTGTTCTCAAGATTTTAAGGGTCTGAATGTCCCCAACCCCCTGTTCCCGTGTTTTTTAGATGCCAATGTTGCCCAAACTGCTCTTTTATAAGATTTGAGGAACTGGGAGTGTCCAACCCCCCCCCCCTTCGCAAAAATTTAGGGGTCTAGGAGTAATTAACACCCTCTTTTACAGGATTTTGTGGTTCTGGGACATCCCAACCCCCCCTGTTCCTGGTTTATTGGGAGGCTGACTTTGCCCAAAAACCCCTGTTCCCAGGATTTTTGGAGTCTGGGTGTATCCAAACCACCTTTCTCCAGGATTCTGTGTGTCTGAGAGTGCCCAAACCATCTGTTCCAGGAGTTTTGAGAGTCTGAGTGTGCCCAACCCCCCATGTTCTAAGGAGTTTTAGAGTCTGGGAGTGTCCTAACCCCTCTATTCCAATATTTTGGCATCTGACAGTGCCCCAACCACCCTGTTCCTACGACTTTTACAGTCTAGGAAAGCCCATACCTCCGTGTTCCCAAGATTTTTGGGCTGTCAATGTTTCCAGTCCCTCTGCTCCTAGAATTTTAGGGGGCGGAGAGTGCCCAAAACCCCTGTTCCTAGGATTTTTAGGGTCTGGATGTGCCTAAACCAACTTTCTGCAGGATTTTGTAGTTCTGAGAGTACCCAAACCCCTCTGTTCCCAGGATTTCTGGAGTCTGGGAGTGTTCACATCCCTCTTTTGTGATATTTCGGGGTCAGGGAGTGTCCAAACCCTCCTGTTGCCAGGACTTTTGAAGCCCCCCCACTTCTCCCCAGTCACCAGGAGTGCAGAGAACTGGGAAGCTTCACCGTGTGCAGGGAGCTGGGGCCGTGCTGGCAGCACTGGTGGTGCTGGGAGCCCCCCCGGCTGCGGGTGAGGAGCTGTGGGGTGAGGGGGGGATGATGGGAAAGGGGGAAAAGAGGAGGAAAGAGAGGATGATGTCCCACATCCTCCTTTTCCCCACCTTTCTGACCTCTCCCACCCCTTTCCCATCATTCCCCACTCCTCAGTCCAGTCTCAGCCCCATCCACTTTTGGGGGGTACCACTCCCCTCCCACTGAATTTGGGATTCCCACCACCTCTTTTACGGGGTTTACGTGGGTCCTGGCACCTCTTGGGGTGCACTGGGTGCCCTGTTGGGGTGCAGATGCCCCCACAACGCCCCCCCAAGAACGGGGTGAAACTTTGGGGACTCAGGGGGTTCCCCATTCCCGATCCATCCTGGGGCCGGTTCTGCCCCCCTCAAACTCTGCTCCCCCCACGGTTTCCCCCCAAGTCACCCCCAGCCCCTTCTCCCCAACAACAAGGACTGCAGAGCACTGAGAAGCTTTACTGGGAACACTGGGAACAGCTCGGTGGGGTGTGAATAAAAGCAGGGAAGGGGAGGACAGGTGACCCCCCCCAAACTCAGCGCAGGGTTTGGGGGGTCCCGGCTGGGCCCGAGG
>NW_020890571.1:0-1629 GCF_003945725.1 Corapipo altera
TTTTTTCGGTCCGCGTGTGCCCAAACCACCTTGTTCCCAGGATTTTTATGGTTCTCCGAGTGCCCCAACGCCCTGGGCGTTCCTGGGATTTTCTGAGCCTTCCCCCCAGTCACCAGGACTGCAGGGAACTGGGAAGCTTTACTGGGAACACTGGGAGCAGCCGGTTGGGATGCGAAGAAAAGCAGGTTTTAAACTCTGTTATTATTCTCTTTTTTAAAGGCCTCACCTGCCCTGCCCAGGTCAAAAGGCAGCAAAATCGTCTTATTTGTTGTTTTATCCTATTTTACTACGCTTTTTATCTTTATTAATTGATTGATTGATTGATTATTTTTTTCTTTTCTTTATTCTTTTTACTCCCGCCCAAATCCCTTTGGGGATACACCGAGGCGGCCCAAACTCTTCTGGAATTAATTAATTCCCTTTATTTCGTTATTATTCCCTTGAAAGACCGTGTCACGAAGAGGCCACGGCACCGTCTCGCTCGGAGAACTGTGATTTTTTTACCCTCCCAATATCCCTCACTAATTTCCGCAGGTTTACCTCAAAACCTTAATTTTTTTTTCCTCCCCTCTTCGCACCCCAGAGAGGGTGGGAGAGACAGAGACTGCGCATGCGCAGGTCCCTTCTCTGTGGCTGTATTAAACTCACTGCGCATGCGCAGGTTCCTTCTCTGCCGAGCCTATACACTCACTGCGCATGCGCATGCCCGGTTTTTTGCCCTTTCTTACCACGTGACGCGAGATTTGAGGCAAAGAAATGCGCATGCGCCGTTTGCCGCCATCTTGCCATTTTCCTTTTACCTGTCTCGGTGCTTCGTGGTTCGTTCTGCGCATGCGTCGCATATTTGTCTTGCACTTCCGCTTTTCTTTCGCTGACGTCACTCCGTCAGTTGCGGCGCATGCGCAGTAGCTTCCCGCCCCGTTTTATTTGTTTTTTAATTTTTACTTTATCTTTTCTTTATTTTAGATCTTTTCGTTTTAATTTTGTTACTTCTATTTTTATTTTTCATTTCGTATTTTTTTTCTGGATTTTATTACCTGGTTTTTTTTATTTCCTTTTAATTTTTTTAAATTTATTTATTAATGTGGCATTTGTTCGTTTTACATTTATATTTTCTATATTTTTTACTCAATTTTTTTACTTCATTTTTATTTTTCAAATTTATTTTTGTTGCATTTGTTGTATTTTATATTTTTCTCTTTTTTAATTTCTTTTTTTACTTTGTTTTTATTTTTTTAATTTATTTCTGTTGCATTTATTTATTAATGTTGCATTTATTTCTCTTGATTTTTATTGCCTCCAAAATCACCAGTTTAGCCCCCAAAATCACCACTTTTGCCCCCAAAATCCCCAGTTTTACCCCAAATCCCCCATTTTAACCCCAAAAATCACCAATCAAAAATCACCAATTCAGCACCAAAAATCACCATTTTAGCCCCGAAAATCACCAATTTAACCCCAAAAATCATCATTTTAGCCCAAAAAATCATCACTTTAACCCCAAAAATCACCAATTTAACCCCAAAAATCACCAATTTAACCCCCAAAAATCACCAATTCAGCCCCAAAAATCACCAATTTTGCCCCAAAAATCACCAATTTAACCCCAAAAATCACCAATTCAGCCCC
>NW_020890572.1:0-1629 GCF_003945725.1 Corapipo altera
GGGGCAGACCTGGGGCTGTTCAGCACCAAGACCCCGGTGGAGCCCCTCTGTCCTTGTCCCAGTCCCCATCCCTGTCCCTGTCCCCATCCTGCTCCCCATGGGACCCCTCCTATCCCTATGGGAGCCCCCCCCCTCCCCCTGGCACCCCCCAAACCCCGTCCCCTCACCCCCTGCCCGTGTTTTGGGGCAGACCTGGGGCTGTTCAGCACCAAGACGCTGGTGGAGGCGAGCGGGGAGCACGCGGTCGAGGTGCGCACGCAGGTCCAGCAGCCCTCGGACCAGAACTGGGACCTGTCGGGGACGCGCCAGGTCTGGCCCTGCGAGAGCAGCCGCTCCCACACCACCATCGCCAAGTACGCCCAGTACCAGGCCTCGTCCTTCCAGGAGTCCCTGCAGGTGAGAGGGGGGGACAGGGGACATGGGGGGGACACCCCCAGGGACAGGGGACAGGGATAGGGGACACGGCAGGGACCCAACACCAGCATCTCCCAGTACACCCAGTACCAGGCCTCGTCCTTCCAGGAGTCCCTGCAGGTGAGACAGGGGGGGACAGGGGACACGGGGGACACTCGGGACACTCCCAGGGACAGGGGAGAGGGATAGGGGACACGGCAGGGACCCAACACCAGCATCACCCAGTACACCCAGTACCAGGGATCCTCCTTCCAGGAGTCCCTGCAGGTGAGACAGGGGGACAGGGGACACGGGGGGGACACCCCCAGGGACAGGGGACACAGCAGAGACATGGGGGTGACACCCCCAGGGACAGGGGACAGGGGACAGGGACAGGGGACACAGCAGGGACCCAACACCAGCATCACCCAGTACACCCAGTACCAGGGATCCTCCTTCCAGGAGTCCCTGCAGGTGAGACAGGGGGGTCACGGAGCAGGGACAGGGACAGGGGACACGGGGGGATATGGGGGTGACACCTCCAGGGACAGGGGACAGGGAGAGGGGACACGGCAGGGACCCAACACCAGCATCTCCCAGTACACCCAGTACCAGAGATCCTCCTTCCAGGAGTCCCTGCAGGTGAGACAGGGGGACAGGGGACATGGGGAGATATGGGGGTGACACCCCCAGGGACAGGGGACACAGCAGGGACCCAACACCAGCATCACCCAGTACACCCAGTACCAGGCCTCATCCTTCCAGGAGTCCCTGCAGGTGAGACGGGGACAGGGGACATGGGGGGGACACCCCCAGGGGCAGGGGACACAGCAGAGACATGGGGGGGCTGAGGGGACACCGGGGGGACCGAGGGGAAACCAGGGGGGACTGAGGTGACACTGGGAGGGCCAAGGTGCCACCTGAGGTGCCACTGTCCCCACAGGAGGACAAGGACAGCGAGGATGAGGAGGCCGAGGAGCCTGACAGCACCACCGAGACCCCCCCCAGGTGAGGACACCCCCGGGGTCCCCTCTTGGGGACATCCTGGAGGAGGGGGGAAGTGTCACCCCCTCCCCAGCCTGGGCCACTTTGGGGGGGGGGTCCTGGAGTCCCCAGGGTGTCACTGTGTCCTTGGGGGGGTCCTGGTGTCTCCAGGGGTGTCCCCAAGGTGTCATTGTGTCACTGGAGTGTCCTGGTGTCCCCAGGGGTGTCACTATATCCTTGGGGGGGTCCCTG
>NW_020890573.1:0-1629 GCF_003945725.1 Corapipo altera
TGGAGACCCGTTTACTGGGAGAGTTAGTCCCATGAAGGGGGGAAATCAGAGCATCCCTGATCCTTCAGCTCCTGATAGAACAAGGACATCAGTCTGTGCTCAACACCACACATATGAGTAGCAGCAGTCAGAGTTAAGCACACATGAAAAATAAAGTAAAACTTTTGCTGAAGTCAGCCTGGATTATAACTAACCACAGACTGATTTGCTGAGCCAGGGCCCTGCTTGCTGACCCTCTGCAACAGGGCAAGGGAGAAAGTGCAAGAGGGGAGGAAGGAACAGGCAGTGAGAACTGGAGCAGGGGATGATGAGCGACTGCCACAACCACTGACTCCCTCACAGTTGTGCTGACACACACTTTCTAGGATGAATTCCTTCCCAAAGCATGGACAATTAATGCAGTAATCGAAAATTATGATAAAGAATTTAAGAGACTGTTCCATACCCTCAGGGGTTTGTTCGCAAGTTCAGTAGCGAAGTCTCAAATTTCTTAGGGAAAGCATCAAGTTTCTCTGTGTTTGATCACTAAAACTCATCAAAACTCAAATTTTGTATGATGGTCTTTTCATGGAGAATATTTTGAACTAAATTATTGCCCTATTTTGGGTCAAGCAGCTGGATATGGGAGATCACTAAAGCTTAGTCAGGGTAAATTGAACATTAGTAAATAATTTCTTGGCACACCTGGAGAGATCGTTTTGCACCAGCATGCGGAACAGTGTTGGAGCACCAACCAGCACGTCAACTGGGAAGCTGCAGAGAGTCTGGTGAGTTAAACAAGATGGACACGTGAAGCTCAGACAAAAAACTGCCTTGTGAATGTACAGTAAACAGGTGATGTAGAAAGGAGAACTACATTTGCCCCCTCTGTAAAAGCACCACTCTGTTGGGTAAGGAACCCTCCTGCAGTTGGTGCAATATGCAGAGATTCACAGAATATCTGACTGGACAAAATCCCATGCTCATACACGACACCTAGACTCCACTGCTTGGGGCATGGTCAGAATAAGCCCATCTCTGTCTGCATCACAGGGAGGTTTTCACTTTCTTCTTTTCCAGTGTGGGCAGAGAAATGCTTTAGTTTCAGTCTCTATTAATACCAGCTGATATCACTTCCACAGTCATTAGAATGAATGAATGGCAAGCAGTAAGTGCTGCTTTTGGATGATTTTCATTGATGTGCTCACCAGCTTTGAGCAAAATGTATGAATGAATCGTACGTTTGGCCCCTTCCGTGTGCATGAAAAATGCAAATATGGGTTTTACACAACAGGTGGAGCATCTCAAACGTAACTATGGACACAACCCTCATGAAATCTATGGAAGCTGTTAAGAATTATTTTTTGCGCCCTTTCTGCAGGTTAACACATTTTCATGAGGTTTTCCCTTACATTTAGGATGACTGCTGAGTCAGTCTGTGGTAGGTTATGTATAAAGACGCATGACCCGAAAACCCAGGGATCATAAACAGATGCCACTGAAGTTAGTATCCATCCTGTGTCTGCTGTGTTCCATATCATGCCAGAAGGTGTCAAATCTAACCAGTACCTGATAGAGCAGAAAAAAAAAAAGAATGAAAAGATAACGAAAAATATTTGCTTAAAAAGCCCAAACCCAAACCACAAACAA
>NW_020890574.1:0-1629 GCF_003945725.1 Corapipo altera
CACACAGACCCAAAGGCTCTTTTAAGAGCCCCTACGTGCACAACGAGAAGAGCTGAATCGCTTATTAACATCCGTAGAGTTATTTGGTATGGGAGGAAGAAGTCAAATGTGCACAAATGTCAGTATAATAGTTAAGAAACAATCTTGTGTAAGAGCTACTACTCATTTTGTAGAAAGAGATTTTTAAATTCCTTCTAATTGTCCTGGGTATGACAGTAACAATTTTAAGAAGCTGCAGTTTTTACTTGATAGCCAAAGAGTTAAAAGTGCAGAGTAGTTAGGCTTTCTTCTCTAATCACCCTCATCTCCTTCCTCGAAGGTGTATAGAGACAGTCACAGGGATGTAAATTCCTCTGTTCTGTCTAAGGCTCTCTGCTTATCTCTCTTAAAATAATATATTATTCTCACATTTCCTCCTTTCAGTTTTGTCTCCCTTCCCCATCCGGTGTTCATAAAGCACCTTTTACTCTCCAGTATTTGCAAAGGACTGCAGATGAATTGCAAAGAAGAAAATTTAGAGCCTTACGTGGTTTATAAAAGAGAATTGTTTATATGCAGGATGCTCAGTAAAATGAGACACTAAAAAAAATATAAAGGTCTGGGACCATAGAAGTCAAACATTAGTCTACAAAATATTACAAAACCCTGGTTGTTTCAAAGCAGCGCTACAGGTCTTTTCACTGTGCAATTAGCGGCTCTTAAAAGAGCCTTTGGATCTGCATGGCTGCCAGGTCCTTTTGAGAGCCACCAGCTTTTTCATTTGCAGAGATTACTCGCTTGTGTTTTCTGTCAGTTAACTTTTCAGTCCTCTATGTCTTTCTAGGTCTTTTAAGTTCCACTTGTATAGTATCCTTTGGAAACAGTTTTTCCATCAGTAATTGCAGTTTTTCGTATATTTCTGAGGGCCCGACGCTGCAAAACCTGGTGACCGAAATTTCAAAAACCCCCGTAAGGGGGCAGCAGGGGCTAAGAAATCATTTTATATGAATGCAATTTTGTTCTGAAGACATTAAACAAACTATTAGTAGGATCCCTAGAATGATGAAACGAAATACTAGCAAACAGCTTTATTAATCATTTAAGGCATATATTTAATAGATCTTTTTTACCCAGATATGAAAGACCAACGAAATATAGGACAACAAAAAAAAGCTATATTGGCATGCATATGTCTTTGAAAACACGTCCATGGTATGGGAATAGGGAGAAGGGACTGACCAGGGCTGAAAACAGCCTGAGCTGGGGAGAGAATGTACTTTAACAGCAAGCAGGATGTGGATGGCACAGCCGCGGTGCCTTACAAAGAGCTGGTAATTGAAGCAGCCTACGCACAACAGGTAGGGTAAACCTTGCCAGAAAAAGCAGTCAAGATACAAGTGTAAAAAGCACTAAGAGGATCTAGATGCAGTTTCTGTTAATACTGAAGTATTTTAATCGTTGGGATTGAACACTGATCACTAAGTAAATCAGATAAAAATACAATTAAAATTACAATAGAAACGTAGAAATTAAAGCCCTTTTCTTGAAAAAGTGGGTGGCTCTTAAAAGAGCCTTTGGGTTATACAGTACTTCTAGCAGCTATTTACTTGGAGCTGGTGTACTTGGTGACAGCCTTGGTGCCCTCGGAGA
>NW_020890575.1:0-1628 GCF_003945725.1 Corapipo altera
CCCCATCCGAGCCCCGCGGGGGTCTCGCAGGGGTCGGAGCCGCCCCCCACCCTCTCCTGTCCGGGGGTGTCCCCGCTCACCCCGACCCCGGCGCCGCTGCTCCTGCCCCGGGCTGTGGGTGCGGAGGGTGACACGGGCGGGGGACAGGGATTGTCGCCGGCACCGCACCCACCTGCTCTTTGCCCTCGCGTCACCGCGGGGGGGGACGCGGAGGGGACGGAGCCATCTGGCACGGCCACCACCCCTCCCGTGAGCCCGGGCCCCCGCCCTGGGCGGGGCGGGGTGGCCTCGGGAGTTCCCAGGGAGGGCCGGGGACCCTCCGCCCGATGTCCCCCAGCCCGGGGCTGGGTCCCGGTGACGTCCCGCCGGGCCACACCCAACCCTGTTACCTGCAGGACTCTGTGCCCTCACCCCGGGGCAACCCCGGGCTCGCCCAAAAACTGGCACTGCCGGGAAAGTCCTCCCAGGAAGGGGCCGGATCCGGGGTGAGGGGCCGGGATTTAGGGGGAGGATGGCGGCAAGGGGGTCACCGTCCCCCAGAGCCGTGGGGTCACCCTGGCTGGGGGGCACTGGGTGGCCGGGGGTCGTGTCCGTGGCATCAGGGTGACCCCCTGGTCCCCCTGTGCCAGCAGGGCGAGGTGAGTTTGGGTTCATTTTGAGCCTTTTGGCTTCTCCGGTGCAGCCGGGGGGGTGATGGCTGGGCTGGGCCGTGTCCCCCGTGTCCCCGAGGGTCCCATCCGTGCCTCCCCACCCCACGGGCTGTCACTTCCAGGCTGACCCTCTCTCTCCATTCCTTTTCCCAGGTTTTTGGGCCAAACTGAGGCCCCGTGGAGGGACCCCCCATCCCGCCCCCCCCCGTGTCCCACGGAGCAGGTGGTGACACGGTGACACCCCTCTGGGGGTGTTCGGGGACCGTCGGTGAACAAGTAGGAGCAGAAGCGAGCGGAGAAGGTTCTGGGGGGCTGTGAGTGCCCCCCGAGGAGCGCGGGGGGGGCGGGGTTGGGGTCGTGCCTCAGTTTCCCCACTCGGGGAGGGGCGGCTGCAGTTCCCACCTGCGGCCACGGGGGGGCACAACGGCCCCGCCCCAGGTGTGCCCCCCCAGATGTGTGAACCCCAGATGTGTGACCCCAGATGTGTGACCCCCAGATGTGTGACCCCCAGATGTGTGACCCCCAGATGTGTGACCCCAGGTGTGCCCCCCCAGATGTGTGACCCCCAGATGTGTGACCCCGAGATGTAACACCCCCCACAGATGGGCGAGCCCTGGATGTGCCACCCCCACATGTGTGAATCCCCAGATGTGTGACCCCAGATGTGAACCCCCAGATATGTGACTCTCAGATGTGCGACCCCAGATGTGTGACCCCAGTTGTGAACCCCCAGATGTGTGACCTCCAGTTGTGCGACACCCCCAGCTGTGCCACCTCCCCAGATGTGTCACCCCCAGATGTGCAGCCCCCCCATTTTGTGGAGCCCCAGATGTGCAGGGTCCCGGGTCCCTCTGGTGCCTCTGACCCCCCCGGGGGGCCCTGGGGACATTGGGGTGACACTTCTCCAGGGAGGGGGTCACAAGGGACTGTTTGTGGCCCCGTGGGAGATTTGGGGTTATCAGAGCTCAGTGCCCCCCC
>NW_020890576.1:0-970 GCF_003945725.1 Corapipo altera
TATATCTTGATATATTAGTCTATATTCTATATATTATTATTTTTTATATATTACATTTTATATATTTTATAAAACTATATATTCATATATTAAATGTATTTATATATTATACATTTTGTATATTCATTTACTTATCATTAATATATTCGTGTATATTTTATATATTATTCTATTTCATATTTGATATATTTATATATTTGATATATTTATATACATTATATATTTACATATTATACATTTTATATATTTGAATATTTGTATATAATTGATACATTATATTTGATATATTTCATATATTTTTATATTATAAATTTAATATATTTTATATACTTATATACTACACAGAAGTATATATTTTATATATTCCTGTATTTTATATGTTATATTTTAAATATTCTTAGCTATTGTACATACATTTTATAACACCTCTCAGTTCTTGGAGCCCCTGATGAAATCTGGGGGGAAATTTGGGGAAAACCTGGAGAAACTTTGGGGGAAATTTGAAAAAAATTTGGGGAAGTTTGGGGAAAACTTAAGAAAATTTGAGAAATTGGGTGAAATCAGAAGACAGAGGAAATTTGGGGGAAAAATGAGGATATTTGGGGGAATTCTGGGCTGGATTTTGACTGGAGTGTTCTGGATTAAGTGGAACTTGATTTAAGTGTTGTGGAGGGTCTGGATCTTGATTTAGGTGTTGTGGATTAATTGGATCTTGATCTAAGTGTTGTGGAGGGGTTGGATTTTGACTGGAGTGTTGTGGATCTACTGCATCTTGACTTAAGTGTTGTGAAGGGGGTGGATTTTGATTTAAGTGTTGTGGATTTATTGGATCCTGAGTGTTGTGGAGGAACTGGATTTTGATTTAAGTGTTGTGGAGGGGTTGGATCCTGACTGAAGTGTTGTGGATCAATTGGATCTCCACTCCAGTGCTGTGGATCAGTCTGTGCTGGGGCAGTGTTGTTGTTGTGGT
>NW_020890576.1:980-1628 GCF_003945725.1 Corapipo altera
CACTGGGCACTGGCAGTGTCCCTGGGCAGTGTCCCTGGGCACTGGCAGTGTCCCTGGGCAACACCACTGAGCACTGGCCGGGGTGGGGGTGCTGGCAGTGCCCCCCAGGCCCCCGTGCCCACGCTCAGGGGTCCCTCCTGCAGCCCCAAGACCATCGCGGGCATCGCCTCGGCCGTGGTGCTCTTCATCGCCATCGTCACCACCATCGTGTGCTGCTTCATGTGCTCCTGCTGCTACCTGTACCAGCGGCGCCGGGCCCCGCCCACCCCCCTGGCAGGTGGGGCACGGGGGGCACGGGAGGCACGGGGGGGCAGGAGGAGGGAGGGGGGATGAGTGGGGGGGGGGCAGGGGGGTCCTGGAGGGGTGGGGGAGGTACTGGGGGGTCCGGGGGAATATCGGGGGCAACTGGGGGGGGAGGGGCTGTAGGGACGAGGGGATGCAGGAGGAAGGGGTTGGTGTAGGAATGGGGGTGGTGCAGGAATGGGGTGGTGCAAGAAGGGTGGGTGCAGGAATGGGGGGTGCAGGAACGGAGGGACAGGAATGGGGGATGTATGAAGGTCCCGTAGGTACCCTCATGGGAGGGGAATTGGGGGGCTGGAGGGATGCAGCGGGGATTTGGGGGAGGGACAGAACAGGGGGCAACGGGGG
>NW_020890577.1:0-1628 GCF_003945725.1 Corapipo altera
CTCAGACAGAAAAGATGCCCAGAAAAGGGACCTCACTCCCTGCCACTGAGCCCAGGACAGGGCCCAAAAGGCCCCAGGTATCCAAACCTTAAAAGCAGGAGGGCCACCAAAACCCCCACAGAGTAGATTTTGCAGGAAAAGTCAGGTCCAGTGTCAAGCTTAGCCAGGTGGAAGCAAAGGGGAGAGGGATGGAAGGAGAGGGAAGGGGCAACATGTGAAACTCCAGAGCAGCCTGACAGGGCTGGGATGGTTTGGGGCCCCTCCTCACAACACACCACCAAACCACAGCACACCAGGGACACGGGGGGACCTCACTCATCACACCCCACCTCTCCAAAGCTTTGCTCATATCCTCAGCCCTCCCTGACACACACCATCAACTTCAGCCTTTACCCTCTAATACTCACAGTTCAAAGCTGCTGCCAAGGTCAGATGGACACGGCCTCAAGGGCAGGACATGGAATCATAGAATTCCACAAAGGAATGCCTTTCTTGTGACAGAGGAGGAGAGAGAAGCATGCCAACTTTCCTCCAGTAAATATAGTTATTTCCGGACAGGTACAGGATGTTACAAACTATTAGTTTTCTTAAAACTTATAACTTATGAAATCTCATGGCTTGAATACGGAAAAAGGGAATTGACGGCACAGACCAGGCTGGGCAAAAAGGGATCGAGCCATGTTGGGTGTTTGTTTATTGCATTTCTTCAAGAGATCAAGAAATAAAATTTAAATGACAAAATACCTTGTCATGAAAATTTCGGAAATCCAAATGGATCACAACAATGGAACAGGTTCCGCCTCTGCTTTTCCAGACCCTGTCTCTTGATACCATTCAAGATTCGAGGGCATGAGCCTTCCTTCATTGATCAGGAAGGACTCCCAGGCACTGTGACCTTTCCAACCCATTAGAGACTGTCCTCCCCAGGACATCAAATGGCTCCCTCAGCATTCCTGGATGCAACACATTGACTGATGGACATCCAGTGACACAGAACAAGAGAGGGCCCAGTCAGCACAAAGCACCCACAAACCACAGCACACAAGGGCCACAAAATCACCTCACTGATGACATCACACCTTTTCTGGGCTTTGCTTTTTCTTCAGTCCTCCCTGACACACATCCAACAATCCAACCCTCAAAAAAACCAACTCATCAAAGCTGCCGCCAAGGTCACATGGACACGGACTCAAGGGCAGGACATGACATTGAAGAGCTGGGGATGGAAAACAGCGCCCAGCTCAGTACTTGCCAGGTTGGGCCAATCAAGAGCTGCTGCCTGAGAAATGCCCCAAGGGATGAGCCAAGGCTGTGCCGCCCCTGTGGGAGCAGCATAAAAGCCAGCCCAGCGCCTCTCTCCCTCCCACCCTTCTCCTGACGCCTTCTCCTGCCTTCTCTGCCCACAACCAGGTGAGCCTCCAACCCCTCACAACCCCCTCCTGCTCCTGACACACCGCTCCCCTGGCCCCTCTCGGCCAGCACGCTCTGCCCCAGCCTCAGCAGCCCTCACGCCTCCCCACAGCCCCACACCAGCCTCCCCACTGCCCAGCCCTCCTGCAACACCGCCCCCAGCACCCCCACCGCCCGCAGCTGCCTCACACCCCTCTCTGCTCTCCCCTTCTCTTCTC
>NW_020890578.1:0-1627 GCF_003945725.1 Corapipo altera
CCCCCCCGCAGCGAGCGCTGCACGTTCTGCTCGAAGAGGCGCCGGTTGCTCTGCAGGACCTCGGCCGCCTCCTTGTTCAGGGGGTCCTCGGGGTTCGGCTCCTGGGGGGGCACAGACCCTGTGAGCCCCGAACCCAGACCCCAAAACTCCAGTAGCAGCCCCCCAGAACCCAAAACACTCCCCCCGGACCCCAAATTCCATTAACAGCCCCCCAGACCCCAAAACACTCTTCTTAGACCCCAAAACACTCCCCCCAGACCCCAAGCCCCATTAACACCCCCCAGGGACCCCAAAACCCTTTAAGAGAACCCCAAACCCCATGAACTCCCCCCGGGACTCCAAAACCTGTCCCTGCCCCCCCAGGCCCCTCAGCCCTCCCTGAACCCCCCAGGTGTGTCCCCAGGTGTCCCCATGTCCCTGTCCCCAGGTGTCCCCCAGGTGTCCCCCCAGGTGTGTCCCCGTGTTCCTCACCAGGAACAGGTACTGGAGGCCATAGATGATGGAGTTGATGGTCAGGACGGGCTTCCAGTCCTCCCTACGGACACGTCAGGGACACATAGACGTGGTCAGGGACACACGGACACGGCACCGACACACGGACATGTCAGGGACACGTCAGGGACACATGGACAGACGGACACACCCGGACCCGGGGCAGCCTGGCCACCACAGACACCAACAGGTGGCCACAGCCACGCCAGGGGGGAGCCCAGGGGAGGTGTTTGGTAGCCCCTCCATGGGTTGGTAGCCCCCCTAGATGTCGGTAGCTCCCCCAGATGTTGGTAGCCCCCCCCAGGGCTGTCAGTAGCCCCCCTAGATGCTGGTAGCCCACCTGAGGATGTTGAGGCACACGTTGCCCTCCAGGTCGATGTTGGGGTGATAAACCATCGTCTCGCACTTCACCTTGGGGGGGTCGTGGGGGTACCCCTGGCCCACCTGGGGGTGGGACACACAGTCACCGGTCACTAGCTGGTGGCCACCAGGCCCATCTTGGTGGCCACCAGCCCCCAGGGCCCCCCTTGGACCCACAGCGGCCCCAGCAGTGCCTGGTGGCCACCAGGTGTGTCCCCCCCCCCTCCAAGGCCACTGGTGGCCCAAGAGGGGGCTTGGTGGCCCAGGGACGGATTTGGTGGCCCAGGAGGGGTTTGGTGGCCCAGGAGGGGGTTTGGTGGCCCAAGGAGGGGTTTGGTGGCCCAGGGACAGGTTTGGTGGCCCAGGACTCACCTTAAAGCTGAAGACGAATTTGCCGCCCTTGTAGAAACCCTGAGGGACAGAGAAATGTCACCGGGGGGACATCTGGGGACACTGGGGAACACCTGGAGGGGTTGGGGACACTGGGGGGACCCCCAGGGATGGGAGAGGACAATTGGGGGCATCAGAGGGGGGGACATGGGGACAGTGGGGACCCCAGAGTGACCCGAGGGAAAGGGGGGGACAATCAGGGAGGGACCTGGGGGGGACAGGAGGTGACACGGGTGACACAGGGGGTGACACAGGTGACAGGGGAGGTGACGTTTGGGGACAGTCCCACCTCGTCAGGGCAGATGAGCAGCCGGAAGTGCAGCAGGTCGTCCTGGTCAGAGAAGTCGATCTCACACGTCTTGGGCAGGTTCAGCTCGTTGATGTC
>NW_020890579.1:0-1627 GCF_003945725.1 Corapipo altera
CCCCCCCCCCCCCAGGTGTGACTCACCTGGCCAGCCCAGTACCTGGGCACACCTGAGCTCCTCATTGGCCTCTCTCAGGGCGTCCCTCTCCTCCAGCAGCCTCTGGGGGGGCGGGGTCAGGGTCAGGGCGGGGTCAGGTGAGCGCCCAGGTGTGCGGGGGGAGGGGTCCCCAGGTGAGCCCTGGCCCCGCCCACCTCCTTCTCCTGGCTCAGGGCCTGGAATCGCTCCTGCAGGTGCCGGAATTCCAGGTGCCACTTCCGGGCCCGAAGCTCCGCCTCCTCCTGCTGTTCTGACAGCTCCTCCACCTGGGGGGGCGGGGAACAGGTGGGACACGCCCCCTCGGCAGGTGGGACACGCCCAGGGGGTGGGCACGCCCCCCCCGGACACGCCCCTTTCACCTGGCCACGCCCACGGCCCCGTAAAGCCGCACACCTGTGCTGCTCACCTGGGACCGCCCCCCTGAGGGTGTTTGACCACGCCCCCTTTCACCCGCCCACACCTGTAGGGCCATTCAGCCACGCCCACCACACCTGGCCCCACTCCTATAGGTCCTTAGCCCCGCCCACCTCACCTGGCTCCACACCTCTGCTTGGTTGGCTCCGCCCCTTTCACCCAGCCACACCTGCAGGGCCATTTAGCCACACCCACCTCACCTGGCCACACCCCTAGGGCTCCTTAGCCCCACCCACCTCACCTAGGGTTATTTGGCTCCACCCCTTTCACCTGCCACACCTGTAGGGCCATTTAGCCCCACCCACCTCACCTGGCTCCACCTCCCAGCCCCGCCCCTGCTCACCTGAGCCCCCTCACCTGTCTGCGGGTGGCCTTGAGCCACGCCCTGCCCCGCCCACCTCACCTGGCTCCACCCCCTGTCCCATATGGCCTCGCCCACCTCACCTGGCTCCACCCCCTCATCCTGTATGGCCCCGCCCACCTCACCTGCACCGCCTCACCTGTCTCCAGGTGGCCTTGAGCCACGCCCTGCCCCTCCCACCTCACCTGGCTCCACCCCCTCATCCCGTATGGCCCCGCCCACCTCACCTGGCTCCACCCCCTCCTCCCGTATGGCCTCGCCCACCTCACCTGTGCCCCTCACCTGCCTGCGGGCGGCCTCCAGCTGTTCCCTGCTGGCCTGGGCGCGGCCCAGCTGCTGCTGCAGGTGATTGGCCCGGCGCACCTGGGCCAGGTGTCGCTCCTCCAGGGCCCGCCCCCGACGCCGCAGCTCGGCCGCCGCCAACGCCCGACCCCGGAACGAGGCCACCGCCGCCTCCAGGTGCCCCGCCCGCGCCGCCGACGCCCTAACGGGGGGACAGGTGAGCTCAGGTGAGCCCAGGTGTGACCCCCAATACACCTGAGCACAGGTATGTGCCCACCCACCGCCGCCTCCAGGTGCCCCGCCCGCGCCGCCGACGCCCTAAGGGGGGACAGGTGAGCTCAGGTGAGCCCCACACCTGCACAGGTGTGACCCCCAATACACCTGAGCACAGGTGTGACCCCCAATACACCTGAGCACAGGTATGTGCCCACCCACCACCACCTCCAGGTGCCCCGCCTGCGCCGCCGACGCCCTACGGGGGGGGACAGGTGAGCTCAGGTGAGCCCAGGTGTGACCCCCAATACACCTGAG
>NW_020890580.1:0-375 GCF_003945725.1 Corapipo altera
GGGGGGGGAGCCCAAAATAAAGGGGGGGCCCCCCCTGGATTTGGGGGTGTCCCCCAGGAATTTGGGGGTTCCCTCCCCCTTTAACCGCCTCCCAAAATTTGGGGGACCCTCCCCCTTACCTGGGCTGGTGATGGGGGGGGGCCCGGGGGGTTCTGCAGAGGGGGGAGGGGCCCGGGGCTCGGGGGGGGGGGTCGGGACCCCCCAAAAGCCGCGACCCCCCCGGGCTCTCCCGGGGCTTCTCGGGGGCGTCCTGGGGGGGGGGAAATCGGGGGTCAGGGGACCCCAAATTATCGGGGACCCCCCAAAACCCACCTGAGACCCTCCCAAACTGTCCCAAACCCTTCAGGACCACCCAGAACCCTCCAGGACCCCCCC
>NW_020890580.1:475-1627 GCF_003945725.1 Corapipo altera
GGACCCCCCAGACCCCGAGGACCCCCCAAATTTTGGGGGACCCCCCCAAACGCACCTCGGGGTCCCCCAAAAGCGCCTCCAAGCGCTGGATCCAGCTCACTCAGGGCCCCCCAAAACCCTCTGGGACCCCCCAAACCCCCTCAGGGCCCCCCCAAACCCCTCCCCAGGGACCCCCCAGACCCCGGGGCCCCCCCCAAATTTTGGGGACCCCCCCAAACGCACCTCGGGGTCCCCCAAAAGTGCCTCCAGGCGCCGGGCTCGCTGGTCCATGAGGCTGACGTGGCGGATGGGGTTGCTCAGGGCCTCAGCGTAATCTGGGGGGGGGTCCCCGAAATTTTGGGGGGTTATGGGGGGAAAGGGGACCCCTCAATGCGAGAGAAGGTCCCCCCAAAAATGGGGAGAAACCCCCCAAAAAGAAGAGACACTCCCCCCCCCCTACTAAAGGTCAAGGCTGGGACCCTCCCCAAAAAAACTGGGAGACCCCCCCCCACAGAAAGGAGGGACCCCAACACTGGGATGCCTCAAAAAGGGGTTGGGGGGAAAGAGGGGAACCCCCAAAATGGGGACAAACCGATTTTTTGGGGTTCCCAAATCTCCCCAAATCCTGGGGGGGCTCCCCTGGATTTTCCTGGGTGTTTTCACCCCACTCCCTCCCCCCCCCCCCGGGGGTTTTTGGGGTCCCTCCGGGTTTTCGGGGTGCTCCCGGGTCCCAGGGGGATTTTGGGGTCCGGGGGGGGGTTTAGGGTGTCCCCGCCCTGTGTTTTGGGGTCCCTCCCTATTTTTGGCACCTCTCCAAATTCCGGGGGTCCCTCCCTGGTTTTGGAGCCCCCCCGGGGGGGGTTTCATCCCCCTCCCCCCAGGTTTTTGGGGTCCCTCCGTGTTTTTGGGGTGCCCCAGGGTGCCGTGGGGGTTTTGGGGTTCCAGGAGGGTTTTGGGGTCCCCCTCCGAATTTTGTGTCCCCCCCCCCCCAAGTTCTTCACACCCCCCCCCAAATTCTGAGGATCCCTCCCTGGTTTTGGAGCCCCCCCAGCGGGTTTTCATCCCCCTCCCCCCGGGTTTTCGGGGTCCCTCTGGGTTTTTGGGGTGCCCCCGGGTCCCGGGGGGTTTTTGGGGTGCCGGGGGGGTTTTGGGGTGCCCCCGTACCCTGGTGGC
>NW_020890581.1:0-1627 GCF_003945725.1 Corapipo altera
AAAACCTCTTGCTGCCCAAAAAGTGCCCAGGCTACTTCACCACCTACACCCGAAAGCCAAAGCTTCCAGACTTTTTTTCCTGGTGGAAAGCGCTCCTGTTCCCTTTTTTCAGCCCTGCGCCACAAAGGCCTGTCCCACTTCCTGGAAAACTGAATGTAAATGAAGATTCCTGCCAGAGAAAAGGTGCCACCACAGAAAGGTCTTGCTGCCCAAGAAGTGCCCAGGCTGCCCCAACAACTGCGCCTCAAAGCCAAAGCTTCCAGACTTTTTTTCCTAGGTCAAAGAGCTGCTGTTCTCTTTTTTTAAAGTCTTCTCTGCAATGACCTGTCCCACCTCCTGGAAAATTGAATGAAAATGGACATTTCTACCAGACAACAGGTTCCACCACAGAAAACTCTTCCTGCCCAAGAAGTGCCCAGACTACACAAACAACTGCACCTCAAAGTCAAAGCTTCCAGACTTTTTTTCCTGGTAGAAAGAGCTGCTGTTCCCTTTTTCCAACCCTGCTCCACAATGGCCTGTCCCACCTCCTGGAAAATTTACTCCAAATAAAGATTCCTGCCAGACAAAAGGTGCCACCATAAAAACTTCTCACTACCCAAGAAGTGCCTAGGATGCTCCACCCACTACACCACAAACCCAAAGCTTCCAGACTTTTTTTCCTGGTGGAAAGAGCTGCTGTTCCCTTTTTTCAGCCCTGCGCTACAAAGGCCTGTCCCACCTCCTGGAAAATTGAATCCAACTGAAGATTCCTGCCAGACAAAAGGTGCCACCACAGAAAGGTCTTGCTGCCCAAGAAGTCCCCAGGCTGCCCCAACAACTGCACATCAAAACCAAAGGATCCAGACTTTTTTTCCTGGTGGAGAGAGCTGCTGTTCAATTTTTTAAAGCGTGAACTGCAAGGACCAGTCCAAACCCCTTGAAAATTTACTCCAATTGAAGATTCCTACCAGACAAAAGGTGCCACCTCAGAAAACTGTTTACTGCCCAAGAAGTGCCCAGGCTGCCCCACCACCTACACCTCAAAGCCAAAGCTTCCAGACTTTTTTTCTTTTTGGAAAGACCTACTGTTCCCTTTTTTCAGCCCTGCGCTGCAATGGCCGTCCCACGTCCTGAAAAATTTACTCCATATGAAGATTCCTGCCAGACAAAAGGTGCCACCAAAAAACTTCTTACTGCCCAAGAAGTGCCCAGGATGCCCCACCAACTATACCTCAAAGCCAAAGCTTCCAGACTTTTTTTCCTGGTGGAAAGCGCTCTTGTTCCTTTTTTTCGGCCCTGCTCTACAAAGGCCTGTCCCACCTCCTGGAAAATTGAATGTAAATGAAGATTCCTGCCAGACCAAAGGTGCCACCACAGAAAGGTCTTCCTGCCCAAGAAGTACCCAGGCTACCCCAACAACTGCACCTCAAATCCAAAGGATCCAGGCTTTTTTTCCTGGTGGAAAGAACTGCTTTTCCCTTTTTTCAGCCCTGCGCTGCAATGGCCTGTCCCACCTCCTGGAAAATTGAATGAAAATGGACATTTCTACCATACAACAGGTCTCACCACAGAAGACTCTTCCAGCCCAAGAAGTGCCTAGACTAAACAAACAACTGCACCTCAAAGTCAAAGCTTCCAGACTTTT
>NW_020890582.1:0-1627 GCF_003945725.1 Corapipo altera
GCCGGAGGCAAATCCCCTCCCTGTCCTTCTTGCTTCCTGCCCCAGGCCCCGAGCTGAGGACGGAGAGCCCGGAGGACAAATCCCCCCGTGAGACCCTGGTGGGAGAGGCCGTTTTGAAGGGCTCCACGGCACAGGAAGGCAGCGGGGAGGAAAAGGGCTGGAGATCCCCCCACAGGAGGGGCTCCAAAGCCAGCCCAGGGTGCTCTGAGGAGGAAAGACCCAGCCTGTGCTGGGAAGGGGACCGGAGCTTGAGGCAGAGCTCCAACCTGGTGGTCCCTGAGCAACCTCCCAGCAGGGATAAGCCGTTCAGGTGCTTGGAATGTGGGAAGAGCTTCAGGAAGAGCTCTCACCTGCTCCGACACCAGGACATGCACACTGGGGCACGTCCCTACACATGTGGGGAATGTGGGAAGAGCTTCAGTCAGAACTACCACCTCTGCACCCACCAGCTCATCCACACCAGGGAACGGCCTTACACGTGTGAGGAATGTGGGAAGAGCTTCAACCGGAGCTTTCACCTTCGTTCCCACCAGCACATCCACACTGGAGAATGTCCTTACACGTGTAGGGAATGTGGGAAGAGCTTCAGTGTCAGCTCCACCCTCCGTAAACACCATCGCACCCACACCGGGGAACGGCTCTACAAGTGCTTGGATTGTGGGAAAAGGTTTCCAACCAACTGGAATCTCTACAGGCACCAGCGGACACACACGGATGAGAGGCCCTTCCGCTGCACCGACTGTGGGAAGAGCTTCAACCAGAACTCCCACCTTGTCACCCACCGGCGCATCCACACCGGAGAGAGGCCCTACAAGTGTGGGGAGTGTGGCAAGAGCTTCAGCCACAGCTCTACCTTGACTAAACACCAAAGGACCCACCAATAAAAGAAGCCCTACGAGTGCTCCAACTGCAGGAAGAGCTTCAGCTGCTGCTTCCACCCCGAATGAACTCCCTGATGGTGAGGCAACCCCTGGAGTCCAGTGACTGTCAGTCCATGCCTTTCGACCAGAAAGGGCCAGTCCCCTTTCTCAGGGACAGCTTCTTCCAACAGAACCCTTCCAGGGGGGGTGTGTGGAGATTCCTGCCTTGGCTGGCGATCTCCCCCCAAGGTCACTGCTGGAGGTTGAGAGCAGAGATCTCCCCACGAGCGTTGGTCTGGGGGAGTTCCATCCATCTCTAATTAAGAATTATTGCTGTTGTGCCAGCTTTAGGAGAATTGCTTCAACAATTGCTTTAGTGTAGAGCACTGTCCTATCTTATCCTGTACTCCTGGTAGTTTTAGTGTTTCTATTGTGCAGCAAATAATTCTGATGAAGATCTTTTGTCAGATCATTTGTAACTCTAAATAAATTCCTTTCTATCAATAGATCTGATTTGCCATCATTAAACATGTGGGACAAAAGTGTTTCAGTCACACCTCTGTAATTCTTCTAAACTGCAACTGTTGGCATAATCTAAGGCTGAGATTGGATCCAGCAGCCCCCAGCACCCCACAGGAAGTTGGGAGCTCAGAGGGGCCAGCCCCCTTTGCCAACCCCCCTGTGCCCGAAGACCCCCATGGGACTGTCAGACCCTCCAGACCACCCCCCTTTTCCACCCTTCTCCCTGTTCCTCCCACTTTCCCATT